>NC_072737.1:75692148-75924648 GCF_026930045.1 Uloborus diversus | reverse complement strand
CAACTGGAGCATTCAACAAAAAATCAAAAGAGCAAACGAAATCAGAAAAAAAAATTGATTCACTTGAAAAAATGATACCTAATGCTACACAGAGAAAGTGAAGCCTTTTAGATTCTTAGAAAAAGAAAAAGTAACGGTCTAAGTTTCTGAATAATTTTCAAAGAAGTCTTTTATGTTTATCTGTTTATGTTTCACCGTATATTATTCATTAACTTTTTTTTAAATACCATAAGGTTATAACGAAATTTTAATTGGGGTCTCAGTAACAGAATTATTTGAAATTGATGGCTGGCATTTGATTTAAGTCCACGCTTTAAGACACCAGTGTTGTTGAAGAGTTGCTACAACAACATTTTTCGCGCCACTCCCCCTTCATATTTTACTTTCCTTTTTATTTCTGTCATATTTTATAATGTATCTGCGCTTTACAGCTCTGGCATAAGATATTCACTCTGGATCCCTTCAGTTAATTTCTATTTAGTCCAGATTTGATTGGAGAAAACTGAAAAATATATCTCGCATTCAATCAATTACTTAATTACTAAGTAATTTTAATTTTTGAAGCTTTCTTGGGAGTTTCTCATTTATTTGTAAGTATTTTTACGTTAAAAATACCATTTTATTTCCACACACACGCATACACATTTTTACTTTATTGTTAATTAGCAGTTGCCTTTTGAATAGTTTTGCATTGAAATTTGCTTTGCTAATGTATAAACTAAATTAACAACTAAGATACATTTCCTTTACCCAATTCACTTTTCCCTCAGCTCCAAATGCTTTGTTGGTGTAGAGTGCACAACAGTTATGTGAGCTTAACCAATTTCCCTTTCAACAAGTAGAATGCAAAGAATTCACGTTTTCGTTCGTTCTTTCGTTAGTTTCGTACCGTACGGAGGGAAATGAAGATCCAGAACCGACGGTCTATTGTGTAACAAAACCATTAAATAAGCTCCTTCCAATAATCTATCAGAAAATTTCCAATTTGGCTGGATTTAGGGGGATTCTGAGCATACATGATTCAGGGGTTTGTGTGCAGGATTACCTAACCCAAACTATGAATCATGCTCATAGAGGGTTGACTTTTGTTGCCAGAGGGGTGAACATAATGAAAGCTGATTGACATTATTTTCATTCAATTTTCCCTTCAATTGCCCAAAGCGGAATTCTGGAATATTAGTATGTCTGTGTTATTCATTCCTGAATCAATTCATTGTTGGGATGGTGCATATTAATTATTTGTGATATGAACATTTTTATGCGGCCTAAAATTTGCCTGTAACATGATTGACGGTTTCCGCTTGACAGTGATATTGCAAGGTTAAACGTGACTGTGAAAGATTTTTTTTATCACTAATGAATAAGTTGCTGGATTAAATGAAAAAGAAAATCAATTGCTCAAAAAACAATACAAGGGAAAGCAACATGATTAAATGACTGCTTACCGAAAAAAAAAATCACTTTCAATAAAAATAATTAATGAAATCTTGTATTAAAAAAAAACTTGGCATGGCTTTCATAAAGAAACACTTGCTATTTGTAATCAAACGTTAAAAAACAACCTAAAAATTTAGGCCCGAAATGCTGACATGAAAGATGTCTGTTTCAACATTGAATTTAAATAAGAACTCATTCCAAAATGCACCAAAGATAAATTAAAATCTTCTGACTGTCATAAATACCTTACTTAATATTTACATTATAGAATGCATGCTTTTACGTCATGCCGTCAAACAATAACTATTATTAAAGGCTGGGTATACTTTTATTTTCTTTTCCGTTTTTTTTTTTTAAATAATTTTCTTTTAATGATTTTGCTTTGATATATAGTTTTACCGTAAACAGTAACTGGTAAGACAAGTTGTCTTACATTTTAGACAAATTTATTTTCTGAAATGTTGCTAAGGCTTGTGCCAGAGAATATGTTGCACATATTTTAATGGTTAATGTAATAGCTTTTTTTTTTTTTTTTTTTTGCATAATACAGATTACTTATTTTATAAGAGCAAAAAAGAAAAAGTTTTGAAGAAATATTTTCGAAAAAAAAAAACACGTCTCACTGGGCTTAAATTTTTACACAGTTAGTTTTAAATTATTTTGCTCCTTTGCACACATAATTTCTTAAAAATTTTAATTTTCAACAATTTTTTTTTTTTGTAAATTTTTCTATGTAGTGGCAGCACAACGACATTACAGTAGGCAAAGTTCGGGAGCTTTAGAGGGATTTGATTTCTTACAAGCCAATTTAACTTTTCTCACGAAAACCATTCTTGTGCGGATTTTAAAAAAATTGTGGAGTGAACCAGAAGAGTGTTAGCACATTTCTACTTCCTTTTACAAAAAAGAAAGTATTGTATTCACGAAAAAATTTTCACTCAAAAATCGACCTTAATTTCCATTTTACTCACCCCCCGAGTGAATGTTGAGTTTTTTGTTTCTACTCGACCACACGTGGATAAGTGTCTAAGAACGTATAGACAAGCGAGAGATCTATTTTGACTGTTCCCGAGTTAATTACAACGATTTTTCTCGTGACGTCTGTATGTACGTAGTGCATATGTGCGGATGTGCGTATGTATGTCGCATAACTCAAGAACGGTATGTCCTAGAAAGTTGAAATTAGGTACGTAGACTCCTAGTGAGGTCTAGTTGTGCACCTCCCATTTCCATTGCATTCGGGTGTTTCTAAAGGGGTCTTTTTCCCCTTTTTGGGGGGAAATCATCGTTAATTTTAATGTAAAAAGTGGTGTTATAATTTGGCGAACACTTGGCGATATATCATCAGTATTTTGGTCGCCAAGTTTTGTCGACAACTTGGCGAAAAATTTGGCGCTTTTTCTTTTTTTTAAAAAATCTGGTTTCAATTTGGCCACTGTTGGTGATATCTAGAGAGTAAATTATTGAATCACATTTAAAAGGCCAATAGTTGGGAAATGAATTACATTGGAGTAAAAGGAAGTCATGTGATGCACATATAAGCTCATTTTTAGGAGTGTAAGACATCTTCCTGCTGGTGCTGAATGACATGGAGTAGCTTGTTTTGTATTTATGGGAAAGAGATTCTATCGCCACATTGACCCATTCAATACCGGGCAAGATTTTTTTGTGGACGAAATGTTCAATGCTGTAATCAAAAATACCAATGCTTTATTTTCATAACTTGGAGCGTCGTTACTACAGTTCAACACTAAAATACTGAGGCCCAGAAGTTGTGTAAAATGTCCCTATGCAATCACATTGTTAGATCTTTTTGTTATGTTCTAACCATTCATGTAAAATTTTGGATATTATTTATGTTTCAGTGCCACTTTATTAGTGAAGATTTCATAGCAAAATAATAATAACATGTATTTATTAGTTTTTTATCCATTTACAAACAATTTAGAGCAGATTAAAAGATGCAACTAAAAATTTGTAAAATAAGCATAATTTCTGGGACTTTGGGTAGCGATATGTAAGGTAAGCACACCAGAAGTAGCCAGTGCTTAGTAGTGCTTCAGTACTGCCCACTTCAAGGTTTATATTGAACGAGCTGACACGCGCATCATATAACTGTTTTTTTAAGTCAATTTAATGATAATAGTGCCTTGGAGTAAGCAAAGAAACTTTAAATATTTTACTCCAAATTTGTTGCGAACTGAAGCAAAAAAAAAAAAAAAAAACTTTTGTACAGATTAATTTTCCCAATATTGGAAATTTTAATGTGATTCAATGGTCAACTCTCTAAATATTGCCATTATTGGACAAAATGAAACAAGAAAAAAAAAATAATAAAATAAATAAAGAATTAAATAAGAAAACGATAAATTTGTCGCCAAGTGGGCGAAAAAATTTGGGTGACCAAAGCTTGGCGATATTTTGCTAAGTGTTTACTAAATTATAACACCACTTGAGTTTACATTGAAATTAACAATGGTTTTCCTCCCAAAAGATGTAAAAGACACCCTTTGAAACATCCGAACCAAAAACCAGCAACCAAAAAAGAGGTGCACCACTAAACCCCACTAGGAGTCTACGTACCAAATTTCAACGTTCTACGACATACTGTTTTTGAGTTATGCGAGATGCATACACATATACGCACATACATACGTACATACAGACGTCACGAGAAAACTCGTTGTAATTAATTCGGGGATCGTCAAAATGGATATGTCGGGTGTTTATGCGTTCTTCGGCATATATCCACGTGTGATCAGGTTGAAAAAAAATTCAATATTCATTTGGGGGCGAGCAAAAAGGAAATTAAAGCCGATTTTTGGGTGAAAATTTTTTCGTGAATACAATACTTATAAAATATTGAATTCCAGGTTTCCCAATGGATTCAAACTTGCAGGAGATGATGCGTGTGAAATATCTTTGATGATACCTTCTGAAGGTTTGAATCCATTAGAAGACCTGGAATCCTATTTTTTTTTCAAATATAAACCATGAAGTGGCTACTACTGAAGCACTAGCCCTAGCCACTACTGGTGTGTTTATCTTACACCTTTTTTTTTTTATTGCGGCCTAAAAACAAGTGACTGGGCATAACAGAGTAAGTAAGTGTTCAACACAGTGTTGGCTGTGAACCCGTGTTGGCTAAAACCTGGCTGTTTGGGACGTACTAAATCCAGTCTCATTAAATGTGTTACTCATTTTATCCATTATAATTTTTAGTTAAAATAATCTCTCTTTGTAGTTTTTACTAGTTCACATATAAATTCTTTGATAAAATCTGATATCTTCAGATCAAAACCTACATCATAAGGTAGGCAAAATTTAAAGAACATATAGTTTAACTTGATCAATGTGATAACATTTGAGAAAAGAAATAAAACAATCTACCCAGATCAGTCACTCTCTTTAACTCAACTTTATATTATTCTTTCCACACACTATATTTGCCTTAATAATTTACTAACTTAAACGTCAATATTTAAAAATACTTTTAGAAAAGTGTTTAAGCAAAATCCGCATCAGAATTTTTTTTGCAAAAAAATCAAGACAATACAATGCCAAATATATCAGTTGTAGAATGCTCAATTTTCAATTTTAAACGATAAAAAGAATTTTTTTAGAACTTTGTATGCACTCAAAATTGAATTGTTCAACCTATAAGGTAAGAAAACTTCTTTCAACTAGCAGCTTAGATTTTACGAAGCTAAAATAAAGCGTTTTAAAGATGCTTCAGTTTCGCAGCTATTCAATTTTTACTCTCAAAAGAATAAAACTGAAAACATTAAACGAAAATATGAGTCACGTAAAAGTGCTTCTTTAGAGTGGGAAAAGGGTGTAGAAACATAAAAAATTCAGTGGGTGGGGATGTTTGGAGTGTTTTCTTGACTGAAGAGAGAGTACTCCACTAAGTATGTGAAGTGAAACCAATACCGCACTTGTCTCTTGCGGGAAGAAGTGATTGAAAAGCATTTTACGTTATATTTATCCATTTTTAACATTGTTTGTGTACTTGTTTTAAACATTTTTCGTTAAAAGTAAAGGTATCTTAGACACCACAAACTACAAGTTCAATAGATTGAAAAGGGGAAATAAATCTTCAGGAAAATATTCAAGGGTTTAAGAAGAAACTTTGATGGTTTGTTAGAAAATGCATAACAAGTAAATTTATATACCTATGCTATCTAAACTAATCAATGATTTTCCTTACAGATTTTTAGTCATTCTAGTTATTTTTGACTGATTGCATTTTTTTTCATCTTAAAACGTCATTAAGTTTGCATATCACAGGCACAATTCCTTTTCTCTTGATTTCAGTTCGTATTGCATTTAAACGTCTTTTTGTCCTAAAAGCAGATTATTTGAATCATCCAGAAATTTAAGTCCACTTTTTTGGACACATCTTGGCAATTCTTCCAGTTGTCGCCAAAGAATTGTTTCACGGGTTTGTTGATGTGTGAAGAAATGATCATTTTCCGAAATTTGCCAACTGAAGTCTCAATCAACCGAGTTACATTCCCAAGCTTGCAAAAAAAAAAAAAAAAAAAAAAAAAAAAAACTAGGAAAATGGTAAAGATTTTTTAAAACTTTTGATGGGTTCCAAACGAACGAGCTTAACATTTTCGATAGAATGTAAAACAATCCAGTTACTAATTAAAGCAAAGCAATTAAATATATCCCTCCCTGCCCCCCGCTACGTCAAAAAAAAAAAAAAGATTTTTTCGCTAAGAATACAAATAAAAGCAGAACGTCCCCTTTGTTTAAAAAATTATACCTGAACATGTGCAAATATTTTACGCAGTATCATAAGCTTGGCAAGTTTCCGGTGAATGTGTGGCAATGTAGTGCTTTTTGCAAATAACAGTACATATGAGGACTGTTTTGCTTTTTAGCGCGGCTTTAAATGACATTTGATTGCAAAAATGGAAAATGACCCTGAAATGGCATGTTTTATTCATTTAGTGGGCAGAGTTACGATGACGTGGTCGTAGCGAAAAAATAAAAAATCTTGGCAACCCAGCCTTTTTAAAAATTGCATTAAAATGGTAAAAAACCCGTCAAATCAATTTTTCTAAACATAATAGTAAATTTGATATTAAAGTTTAAGATAATCCGCCAAATAAATAAAACAAAACGTTCAAATAACTTAAAAAAATATATTGAAGTGTACAGTACTTGGCTGATGCCAAGTTCATTTATAATCTCCAGTCTCCCCAAGCGACCACTTTAACTTTAGGACAATGAAGACTTATTTTAAATTTTTATGAAACGTTTAATGGTCATCAATGGTCGACAATGGGGCACACTGTTCCTATTTTAAAGGGTGTTTTTTTTCTTTAATCCTATTAGAACTTTTGAGCTTAAGATTTTCGGAAATATTCCTGGCAGAAATTTTCGAGGGATATCATTGTTGTTTGAAAAGGCTGATGTAATTATGCTAATGGGGATTTTAGGCAACGTTTTTCTTTTCCTCATGTATATTTGTATTTACTATTTTCCTCATTTAAATGGAAATTTTCAAAAATTAAAATGTTTATTCTGATTTAACGGGATCTTTGCTCTGATCTTTTAGATGTTTTGAGCGGAACCGTTGACGTTATTTCTTAGAAATTGTTGACTTCCTTTTGATGGTTATTTTAAAGATTTGACGTTCTCGCTCTAAAGGGACATTTTAGGATTTATATTCAAATTAGGATTTGTAGTGACTGCTGACTCTGTTTTGAAACTGTTGCCTTTGCAATTTTAGGTATAATTCTCCTTATTCATTCAGGAAAAACATGTGTCGCATGAAATCCGTTTCTTTCTCTGGCAGAAAGTTCTACAACATTTTACATAGCCGGAGTAGAACCAGGCACTATCTGATGGAGATTGGGATTTATAGAAATGTTGACTTCATTTAAGAACTGTTAATCTTATTCGAATGGGAGTTTTTAAGAATTGCCCATAGCTAACCTCTTTTCTATTGTTATAAATTTTCCTGATTTATTTTATGTAGCTTTTTTTTTTAAGCATCTGACCTCTTCCTATGTTGGCCAGAATCGATT
This sequence comes from Uloborus diversus, assembly GCF_026930045.1. Classification (NCBI taxonomy): domain Eukaryota; kingdom Metazoa; phylum Arthropoda; class Arachnida; order Araneae; family Uloboridae; genus Uloborus; species Uloborus diversus. The sequence goes on along the minus strand of NC_072737.1, from coordinate 75,917,167 downwards.
GACGAAATATGCATCAACGCAAGCGAAGTCAGGGGTAAAAGTTAGTTGTAAATAAATGATCCCCTTAAAACAAGCAGATAACCAACGCAATGTGTTAAAAGGTGGGTGAGGGACTTTTTTCCCCTCTTATTTTGGTTGCATTTTAATGCATGAAATGAAATCAAAACTCGCGAAAAAACTTCAACATAAAAGGAGTTTATTCGAGATATAGAGACAACTTTGTATGGATAACACTAGTTTTGTGACCGAATGAAAACCGATAGTTGACTGTAGCTCTATTTTATAATGTTTATAAATGAAAACATCTAAACGTTATCCGTTAACTTTCTCTTTTCCTTAGAGTATTAAGGCCACACGAATGACAAAAAAGTTACAATGCAATCCTTTTCTTTTAATGTTACGGAAGTTATCTAGGTTAAAAATGTTGTTCGAATCTTTCTTGTTACAGTTTTCCTCATCCGCAGCACTTGTTACGTTCTAAATCTTTAACAATACTTCTCTAGTTCTCTGTCTCGGACATACTTTTTCCACAGTTTCAAGAGACATAGTTAGACTTTTTTTTTTTCTTGCAGAAGTTTCTGAGAGACGATGAAAGAAAATAGCAGTTTTTTTTTTTTTTTTTTTTTGATAAAGGGAGCAGACTGAAAGTCACTTAAGATTATTTTTCTTCTAACATTATCATTGATTTGTTTGGAAAAATTGATTTCAGCATTTGGGACAAAGTTTTATTATAATGCTACAAATAAATCCATTTTATTAATTATATAAGTTATATCACAGCTTTTTTCATTTCACCTCTTTATTTTTTAACAAACGTGATTTAAAATTTGACGTAATCCTGGTGCACCTACTATGAGATAGATTCTGATCTCCACATTTATGATCTTACGAAGCATTTCTTAGTTAATAAGTCTTTAATAACTTAACTTTAACACTTATTTGATAAGCATAAGAACTTTTTTTTTATCGGTTCTACTCTTTTTTGTCTTTTGAAACTGCTATTCGATTGCAGTTTGTCAGATTGAAAAAAAATTGAAATTTCGATTTTAAGCAAGATCAAGCACCTAAACCAATGTGGGCACTTTTACGAATTCTTTCTACCAGCGTTACTGCATGAAGGAAATTATCCAACGTAAATTTCGCCACTAAGTAAAGTGAATTTACCCAAGTAATTAAACACACAAAAAAAAAATAAAAATAAATAAATAAAATATCTGTATTAACATGAATCTATTCTTAAATACCTTTCAAAAAACTCAAATCCACGCTTATACTTATATACAAGTGGAGAAAGGAGGGAGGAGGATTGAAATTTCATGCCTTGAGTTAAAAAATTTAAAAAAAAAGCATCAATGTATACTTTGAACATCTTTTTTTATTTAAGATGAATTTTTAGGTTTTGTGTCTACAAAACTACGTTTTTAAAATGTATATTATTTTAACCGTGAGTACCTTGTTTGAACATTTTTGTTATTTCAATCATCGCGTTGAAGAGATTAAAACACATTTTTTTAGGCTACAAAGTATTAAAGTTCTTCTTTATGTGTTCACAAAACGCAATCCTAGTGGTTTTTTGTAATATCTACATAATCATCCATGTTCGGGTTTATAATCCTTTAATAATAGATCAAGAAACCACGTTCGTCACTTTCGGAGATACTAAGGCGATACAAATTTCTTAAAGACCACTGATATTATTTGTTTGTGTTAATGTCTTGGTACACTTGAAAATTGGTTTATTTATTTCAGACAAACTTGCTATTTTTGTCTCAGATTAAATGAAATATGTAGCTAAATTCTAAATAAAATTATGAAAAAGCTTAAATTTCATACCATTTTATTTATTTCTACTTTTGTTACTGATCACCGTTATTCTTTTATTGAAAATACATTGTGTGTAAATGAAAAAATCATGCAATATACATTGCCTATGAAAACGAACGGATATTTTCATCAGTATTGATATCAAAAGATTTGGCTTATCTTATTCCATTTCAGTTTAAAGTAAATTTTGTTCATTGGTTCACTGATATAATTCTGCAAAGATTATTGCTTATTTTAATATTTTATATCCTTTGTAAGGCTAGATGTTTCTGCGTAATATGAAGTTCGCTCTAAGTTTTCACATAATTAGAACAGGACAAACAACCGCAAATAGATTTTAGATAAATTCAAGGTTTATCAGTGATGTAAACATTTCATATTTATTTGTCAAACAGATTACGTATTTTTTTGCTCAATTGGATAACGGTGCAATGTGTCGGTTTTTTTTTCTTTCAACTTCGTATTCAATTCTCAGACTATTGATATCAACTGCAATAATAAAAGTTTAAGTTAAGATGAAGGTAGCATACTGTTCACCTCTGAGTTGAGCTATGGCCTTGAGTGTGTCCATATCTTTTAAGGGAGATCAATTAGTAAGAAGTTTCCAAAATTTTAAAAGTATTTTTTTCTGAAAGTGCATGCGTAAAAACATAGGATCTGACCATTTTTTTTAAAATAATTTGTTTGTTTAATATTTTTAAAAAATTACTTATATCGGTGAGCTTTCATTGTTTACATTTCTTGGCGATGACATCACAAATGATGAAATGCCATTCTGTGTTGCCATTCACAGAGCAAAATATTTAATTCGCATCTTTACTCACGTGTATTGGCAACGATATGGTTGATAGCAAGCGCAGAGTGCAATTTTAATTCGCTGCTTGATTATCATAACGTGGAAACGTAGTAAAAAGATGCGGCTAAGTGCATCATTTGTGACGTCATAAAGACCACGCCTTGTTTGAAAAATTGGACATTTAAAAAATTAATTAAAAAAACTGTTGGGAAAATAAAAGTAGTTTCTGGTACATGTTATTTTTTTTATTTAGTGTAATCTATTTAATCGATGTAACCTTTTTCTTTTGTAAAAATGAAATTTAAAGAAAATTATAGGTTCATGCTTAAGGTACATGAGCTTTTACAACTATGTTTTTTTATATTTAACTTAATGTGCTCAGGGAAAATAGAGCTACAAAATTTGATAAACTTAACGTATTAGAGAGAACGACATTTAAATTTCATGGAACATAAAATATGCCATAAAATACTGCGTTTCAGTTCAATTTGCTTTTTGATTCGTTCATAATAAAGTATCTACTGGACCGAATCTTATGGAAAGTCTGCTACCTATTTGGATGATTTTTGTCGCAAGATACAGCTTGGCAGTTGCATGCTGGAAAATGCGTTTTAGTACAATCCTAAAACAAAAATGAAGCAATATCTGACATTTGAAATGTTTAGGGACATTGATTTCGAAATTTATGACCTACCAGTGAAAGAGTAATATTGTTCACTGGCAGTTTATTTTATCCTATTTTTATATCTGTATATCCTCCTCGTTTCATCAGTACTGATAACAGAGCGTTTGTGTTTTGTCCAACAGATGGCGTTGACCACAAGACATTTTTTAAATGTTATTGTTGTACCAATTTGATAGAAAAGTTGTTTCGAAAAGAAACAAATATATTTTTACAATGGGGTTGTTTCCATCAGTCAAAAGTAAGTACTTTTAGTCACTGAAGTTGATAGAATAAGCTAATAAATAAATAAATAAATAAATAAATAAAACATGGAGCGAGGAAAAACTTTTAATTTTCAAAAACCTTTATTATTATTATTATTACTTTTTAATGTAAGATTCATCAAACAAGGCGTGGTATTTATGACGTCACAAGTGATGAACTTAGGTGCGTAATCTATTGGCGCGCTGAATGCTTACGCTTGCTGTCTATCGATTTTCCACGTTATTACAATTCAGAAGCGAATTAAATATTGTGCTCTGCGCTTGCTATCAACCATATCGTTGCCAGTACATGTGAGTTAAGATGCGAATTAAATATTGCGCTCTGCGCTAATGGCATCAATGAATGGCATTTCATCGCCTCCGATGTCATGTGCAGAAGCGTAAAAAATAAAATAAAATATGCATAACAATTAAAATATTTAAAAAAATATATTAAACTTTGTCAAATTATTTAAAAAAATGGTCAGATCCTATGTTTTTAAGCATGCTTCTTCAGAAAAAAAAAATTAAATTTCAGAAACGACCCTATTCTTCTTATTGCAAGGAAAAATGTTCTTTACTTGATTTTTTTTAAACGCATACGATAATCGATACGTTCCGTGTACGATGAACGAACCACTAATATAATATAGCGCAAGAGTTCTTAGGATCGGCCGCGCAGTTTGTGTTAATACTGCCCCGGCCGATTCAGGCTCGTCGAAAGAAAATGGTTCCTAACTGCCTTCGACGAACCTGTGTCGTCACGGCGTTTCTAGCAGTTTTTGCCTCGGCCGAATATGTGTCGGCGATCCTTTCAGGGGCAGAACCCTGTTATTGCGCTTCTCTGTTGGGTTCTGGTGCTTTTAGGAAAAGAGCGGTAATTAAGCTCTTTTCCTTAGACAAAAGGGATGTAACTTATAGTATTTCACGAAACTTGTTGTAATTTATTTTATTTTACTAAGATATTAAAACCTTTCAAGTATTCCTGGATGGGACACGTATAATGCTTCAAATAATCAGGTATTATATTTTTATATTTTCGTGGAAACTTTGTTTCTTAGCATTCTGGCATTTGATCTCCTAATGAACAAGTGTGAAAATATTTCCTTACACATTTAACAATATCTCTATGCCTGAATAAAACAAATAAACAGAATTTTTTTTTCTTGCTAGCAAAAATCCACCTTCTTACACAAGCAACCTTCACTAAATTGTTCAAAATCCTCAAATTTTGTAATTTATTTTACGCAACATTTTTTAAAAATTATCTTACACATCTTAATTTTGTACGAGTATGTTTTTTTAATATAATGTGTTTACTACGCTTTTTTTTATTTGTATACTATTATTATTTTTTATTATTTATTTATTTTTGAATCGTGATATTTTCAAACTTAAATTTTAACTTTTTATATTCGCGGCATCTTTTGATGGATTTTTAGTTATACAGTTTTGAATATTTTTAATTTCAACGTAATAGTTGACCATGCAAAACATAAAATATATACTACAGTACAAATAAAATTATAATATCTTGAGTTCTTTTCGCTTTACTGATACGAAACGAAACATTCCTTTTCTCCCTTTCTTTTTCAGATTTTATTTATTGTTTTAAAATAGCTCGAATGTTTTAATTGCACCTTCTTTTATGAGATTTTAAAAGTAGAAATAAAATATTTGGTTTCTTTTCAATATTCAAGTTGCCTTGATTAGTAAATAATCCTGTGAAACTAACTAAAATTTATCCAAATATGTTTTAAAATAAGAAAAACAATCCGACTCGATTTCAATCAAGATTTTCTTTTTTTTTTTCTTCTGAAGACATGTTCTCAAATGCAAGCAGTAAAGCTTGCTTTGAAATTCCTTTCTGATTCAAACTGTTTTGTTGTAAGAAAAGAATGTGAAAGGGTTGACCGCAAGACACCAAGGGGGACATCTCCTTAGGGAATCCGCCCAGTTGGTCTCTGTTATTCCTCCATCTGCTGGGGGCTTTTATTTGCATGCACAAAAGTATCCTTTAGGGAAATAGGGGATTAGCCGCAAGTTTTGATCTTCTGTAATCATTTATCTTTAAAATACTTCCCACGCTTGAACAACTGATATCTGGACACTCAGAAGGGATTTTAAAGTCATCGCAATTACGATAAAAGAACCGAAAAGCAAAGAGATGTCTCTGTGTTTATTGGTCGTTTTGAAGGGTCACAATGCATCAAAAGGCACCGAAGAATACTTTTTAGCCGCTTAGAAAATCCCACAGTTAAAGCGTTTTTGTCCATTCAAATCCCTTGCTCACAGATTGGATCGATCAGTCAATTGTTTGAAGAATGTTTTGTTGAGCCCTTTTGAAAGGTAGATCATCTTACATTTAACAGTTTTGATTTCTTAAGTGTATAAAAAGAAAAGAATGATATACTGAGAGATAAAAACAAAAAGAAAAATAAATCAATAAAATAATTAGTGTCATAAAAATAATTGTTTTTCGTCCTATCCTCTATTGTTTAGTATTTTCCCGTTATGTACTGTGTAAATTTAATGAATATTTCAGCACATATTAGCAACCTTGTACTTTATTGCACTATTTAATTCAGTGCCAAAAAACTAATAAAGCGAACCGATTTTCGAATGCAAGCTGAACAGCAAAGACAACATTAAAATCCCGAGAGCAAAATGGGGAGAAAAGCGCTATTACAACATAGCAAAAAGCAACTCCGTTCGTTATCTGCGGCATGCGCGTTAAGGGGTTCGGGCAGATCATGGAATGGGTTAATAAAAATTATTTTTAATTTGTAACACCATTTTCCCTTCATAAGTTTCCTTAATATTGCTTTCTTTCAAGTTTAAAATGTGTAAAAGTTGTATTACGTAGTAAGTTTTCCCTTCTTTTTTTTTTTAAAGTCTTTTTTCCAGATTTGTCCCCCCCCCCCTCTCTGCCATTTGCTGCTAAAGAGCAAAACATAGATTTTTGTAATTTTTATTCTTTTTTGATAACTGGTGGCACATTCATTGATTCCAGTTCCACGCATAAGAAACCAGCAGGAACGACGGAACAAGACAAAGGTATCTGTATCGAGATCTTCAGATTGTATTCTTGACACATTTTTTGTAGTGAGTAAAGGAATCATTGTAGGTCATCTTCATTCGGTTGGATAATGATCAAATCATCAGCAAACAGTAATGTATTAATTACAGTTGTCATGTTGAGTGGAATATCAGTCTTGACCGATGCTTTCCAAGTGCGTAAAACGTCGTCAATATAGATGTTAAAAAGGGTTGGTGATAGACCACGACCCAGACGCACGCCCTGGTTGGTTTCTATTTTCATTGTGTCAGTTTTTATTTTTGTGCTTTGATAGAGGGATTGCCATGCTTGTATTAGGTGCATATTCGGGATGCCTCTTTTCTTCATTATAATCCATAATTTTTCTATATCTATACGGTCAAAGCTTCTTCATAATCTATAAATAGCATATGCGTTTCAAGGTTAAATTCTGTACGTTTTTCCATTAATTATTTACCACAAAAACATCGTCTATGCATGACCTACCCCATCTAAAGCCTGATTGTTCTTCCAATAATAACACGTCAATAATCGTTCTGACTCTCTGGTAGCTATTTTTACTAATAATAAAGCTGAAAGTCTCCCTGTCTGGATATCTGGGATCTCTGTGACGCGCACAGCACCCAGACCATTCGGCCAATTTTCATGAAACTTGGCGCAAAATTAGCTTGTAACATGGTGGTGTGCACCTCGAAGCGATTTTTCGAAAATTCGATTTCGTTCTTTTTCTATTCCAATTTTAAGAAAATTTTACGAAGCAAATTATCACAACATGGAAGAGTAAATTACGAAATTATCATAACGTGAAACTGTAACATTGGCGAGCAAATGAACAAAAAGTTCCGTCTAGAACTAAACAAGACTACTTTCCCGTATACCCATACTACTTTCTAGTACCTGCTCAATATTTTCAAAAAGAGCTAAAATCGCAAATTGTTTCAAACATAAATTTTTAATATTTTAAGCTGATTTCTTGGAATAAATTATGCCTCACTCATCTAAAAAATTAGATGCGTAAAAATAAATGAATGAATAAATAAATAAATAAATAAATAAACAAATAAATAGCAGCACCTTGTAAACAAAGCAGCTAATACACTTTTTTCCATTTAAAACAAAATAAAGAAATTCTTTAACCGCTTTCAAAACGAAAAAATATTAATTAAAGTTAATAAGCTCATCAAAATAAATAATCATATCGAAAAAAAATGTTTCTTTTTCCCCTGTTACCAAAGATAATTTTTTAACTGAATTAATGCACTTACCAAAATAAATAAAAACAACAAAATGTCAACTTAAAAAATAATTTTCATTGTCAAAAAAAAAAAAAAAAAAGTCTGCGCATATCTTTGTGTAGAAACTTAAATGACTTCGAGTTTATATGCCGAAAACTGAATACCTAAATTAAAACTTTAGAGTGAAAATAAAAACAAGTCACATTAACAATAATTATTTCACAGTAAAAACCATGGCTGCGGAGTCGGACTTAATCTTATTTTGAGATAAAGTAGTGGGAGTTGAATATGCAAGAACCGGAGTCAGTATTTTTTTCCTCCGTGCATAAATTTTTGCCAAAGCTACGAAATCAGATTCGAAGTCGGGGAGTCGGAGTCCAACAAATTGTCAGGCACAGGAGTCAGAGTCAGGTTCCCCAAAATTCTCGGAGTCGGAGTCGGGAATTTGTCGTAAAAGAGCTATTTCCAACAAAACTTGTTTGAAGTAAATCCGCTTTTAAGTACGGAATCTACATTGACTTTCAGTTTCCCCGTGGTGCTAATTTTGAGGGATTTGAACTGTTCAAAATTGAACGGAAAATTGTTCAAATCAAAAAGATATTTTATATACAAGTTTTTCATCCAAACCAATCAACAGTTCCTATCTGTTCAACTTCCTACAAAGTTTGTTTGAAGCAAATTCGCCTCACAGTTCGGAATTGCCTTGAATTTCCCCGTAGGCGCTAATGTTAAGTTTCTTTTTCAACTGTTCAAAATTTAACAAATAATAGTTCAAATCAAAAATTGAAATATAGGAATGAGGTGTCCTTGCCGAGATCTTTCGAAAAAAAAAATAAAATGTTCGAATTGGACTATTCACTTAAAAGTTATTGGAGGGGTGGGGGCAGACGGACCGACAGACATTTTCCCCCATCTCAATACCTTACTTTCCAATTTTTAGTTTTTCGATATTTATTTAATTTATTTAATTATTATTATTTTTATTTTTGACTTTTTTTTTTGTTCTTTGTAATATTTTCAAGATGCATTAAGCCTTCTTTTATGCTTGTTTCTTCTTTCTTTGACTTTTACTGGGAAAGAAGGCTAAAAATAGCTCATAAAAACAGATCTAAGTTTCTATGGAATAAAATCTACAGTTATTACCTATGCATTGTATTTAATGCGACTTATGTCTATGTAGGTATTTGGCAGAGGTTCAATAGATTGGAAAAATTTATTTTCCAAAATACTAAAATGAAAAATGTTTTAGCTAATTAGTCAGCGAGAAATTTTAAGCTACCTATATAGTGACACATAAAAATTTGCTGTACTTTACATGACTCGGGTAATAGTGTATCACCGATATTATATTTCTTCTTTATTCAGAAAATGCTGAATATTATGCAAAGAAACAACAAACATAATCCTTAGCTATCAAGAATAGTTTGCGAAATTAAAGTAAAAGCAATCAGTGGCGACTATATGATCCTGATAAAGGAGATTTACTTATTTTCATTTCACTAAAGTAGAAACTGAAAGTAAACAGGATCCTTGTAACACTCCGAAGAATTTTCAAACTTTCTCAAGAAGCTCTGCGCTTTTAATAATATGGACAGAGCCTTGCGCAATATTATCAGCGTGCAAATTTACACTGGTTTCATTCTGGATTAATTATCCGCTAGTCTTGTAATCAAAAACGGTACGGTGGTTGAAAACAAAAGTTTAGGGAGAAAGCTTTATATTAGAATCTGATAATTAAACAAAATTTGTTTGTGGGATGGTTAGTAAAATGGCTGCATTATTATTAACTTCAAGTTTTGTATATATGTGTGTACAGGTATGTATGTATGGGTGTAATGTAAGTTGTATTCACATGTGTGATGTAAGTATATCCTTAATGTTTGTTACCATTTAAGCAACAAAAAAAAAAAAAGCATATTTTTGGGAAAAGAAATCTAAACTGTAGAAAGCGGTTAAAAATTATTCTACAAGGACATTTCTTTACACGGATTTGATTTTAGGTTTAAGTAATTTTCTTGCTTGCTTTAGATCAGTTGTCACGATCTTTTTCGTTTGCGAACCCTTTCCAAAATCTATTAGAAATCGGCGATTTCATAGTACCGCAGTAACTTGGTCTCAGGTAAGAAAAGCAGTAAAATTTAGGCGAACAGTTTTTTTTTATGTTGCAAAATAGTTCTCACAGGAACCTAGAGCATATTTGCAAATTATCTAAATGCAGACATTATGTCGTTGCCAGTAATTAAAAAAATAACGGTAATTTTGAAATTCAATATGAAAAAAAAAAATTACTTATCTGTGTATAGTAACTTAACCAAAATTTTAAAATAAAATTTGCATTTTCGAATCCTGCAGACGTTATAGTCGTAAACATTTTTTTTCAAGCATCAAAAAAGTACTCATAAATTAGCCAAATCAAATAGTTATTTGTTTGCACATATTTTTGAAAATCAAATCGTATTTTTCCTAGAAATCCTAGAAAGTTTAGTGTAAGCAAAACCGTCTTTCATGTCAGAGTTTAAACACACTTCAAATTTACTCCATGGCAAATGTTTGCACATGTAAACATGCCGCGGAGGTGAGAATTCACTTGTTTTGAACCAAAAATATACTAAAATAAAAACTATTATTAAAAAATTGTTATCTAGTTTAAATAGATATATTTTTGATGAAATTAAAAATCATTGTTAAATGAATTGTTCTTTAAAGTTTTTATTGTAAAAGTCGTGTGGCAGAAAAGTTACTTTTTGAAGAATGACCCTTACAGGAAATTTTTAAGGATAAGGGTTGGAGAGAAGAAAATCTTTCAAAGAAACTATTTTTAATTGAAGTTCGAAAAGCGAAATTTTAGACAATCTTAGAGGGACGTTGGCGACCAGCTACTCTAGTACGGGGGGAGGGTAATACAGCTCCGCAGTTCCTCTCCTAGATTCGCCATTGTGCTCAAGTATTGAGGCTTCTCCAAAATGATGCTATTTTTTCCTATGTATTTTAATTTTTAAATAATGGAATGATGTATTTTTTAATTTGGGGAGAATTTCGTGACCCCCTAAGAAATGCTTCACGACCCCTTGGGTGTCAGGACCCACAGGTTGAGAACCCCTGCATTAGCGGGATATATTCTTATTTAAGGAGAGTTTTTCAAATTTAGTGACTGGATAGATCATTAGTAAATATACGTTAATAAAAACCCTCACCTTCACTGTAACAATGTTGTATACCCAGTGGTGTACCTAGCATGGGTGACACCCCTGGGGGTACTTTGTGGTGTCCCCCCCACTACAGACACAAAAGAAAAAAAATATGTAAACAAGAATGCATGAAATTCGTGAAATTTTCAGAAACAACTGCATTTTTGTCATAACGAAATTTTAAGTGGGTTATAGTACAGAAAAGAAACAAAAGTGGAGGGGGGGACTGGGGATTTATCGCCCGAAAATTTTCAAATGTGTAGTCTTAAAAATGCATTTTAGCTTTATATTTTTCAAAAACTTGCAAGTTCAGTTAGGGTGTCATCCCCAGACGGGTGACACCCGGGGTGGATCGCCCCCCCCCCGCCCCCTTTAGTGACACCACTAGCATATCTTAAGAGAAAGAAGGAAATCGGTAAACGTATCATGCAGTATGTTAGTGGAAATTCTTTTAATTTATCCCATATGACTAATTTTTTGCTCTCTTTAATTAATTTAATCATCTCTCTCTCTCTCCCTTTTATTCTCTGTTTTGCACAACATTCCCTGTTATTAAGTAAAAGAAAATTATAACGTTTTTTTTTTCAAAATGAAAAAATGATTAAAAATTTCTTTTGATGAAACTGAAATTCTATAGTCATTAGCAATTAGGGCATGAACATACGAAATCATAATTTTCATTTACATTTCTATGAAAAAATTAGCTTTAATAGCACTTTATTCAAACCATTTAAGCCATTAAAAGCATATATTCAAATTAATAAAAAAAATAAATTTATTGAAATGGCTTTTATTTGATCAAACCCCAATCGTTCAGTTTAACAAAAATTTCATTTGAATTTTAATCATTGAACTTAATTTCCTGAAATAAGCATGTATTCAATATTTCTAAAAAGATAAAAATACATAAATGAGCAAAAATTATTTATTATTTAAATCGATCATAATTTATTTTCGCTGGTTGGAAAATAATATCATTTGAGTTTTAATTTATATATAAGTGTTGATTTAACAAGACTTGAAAATTTTAATACAAAATTAGAAATTATAAAAGAATGACTTACCGTTTAAAAATTTTGATGATTTTTTAATTTTAGTTTTGTGTCTCTTTTACAGTTTACTATATGGTTGAATTACACTACCAGTGTCTTTTTTACATTACGTACTGAATTTGTAAGAGACAAAAATCGTAAAGTCTTGAAGTTGGTTTTCTTTCTTGCACTTCGTTTTGCAAATATGCTTTTAGGAGGTTACTTATAAGCATCAAATGCTGTGTTTTACTGTAAATTCCCAGTTCACAAGAACAATATGTTTGGGACACTTGAATTCAGAAAAAGTGTTTTCAATTTCTGAATATGCTCAATACAGTGAAACCTGTGTATAACGATACTGTCTATAACGATAACCTGTATATAACATTTTTTTTTTTTTGACCCCAGCAAAATCTCAGCATGAATAATCAAACTGTCTATTACGATATTTTTTTAGGTCCCAACAGTATCGTAGTAGACAGGTATTATTATATGTGTTCCATATGACTCCGTTTTAAAGATAGTGCACTTATATGTGCTCCATATGTGTCCCGCTCAGGGTATTTGTTAATTTTAAATTTAGAGACACATTGAGTGTACATTTGAAAACATATTTTGAACTCATTTGAGGCACTTAGTGAATTCGCTGCTTTCTTTCGTACAAATATAATTTCAACGGCATATTTAACTACCAGTCAATAGAATATGTCAACTTGATGCTGCTAGAAATTTTGTAGCTACGAATCACTTTTGGTCGGTGTCACAAAAGCCGTCAATTTCGACAGTTTCTCACAGAATAAGGTTGTGAACAATAAAATTGGAATATAAATGGTAGGAAAGGGTTTTTGAGTTAAAAGAAAACGCTATTTCATTGCGAAAATATTTTGAGCTTTTGGAAGTAAGTAACAATTATAGTAAATAGAAAAAAATTGCATTAAAAAAATTTCCATGTAGTCCCGAAACACGTGTCTTTAACTTGAGTTTCACAGGATCGTTTTTTACGCCTTTTGAGCAATCAGTTGATTGGCTAATCTGATATTTTCCCCTTGACTCAAAGACTTCTTATGAATAAAAACTGAAAAAATAAATAAATAAATAAATAAATAAAAGTGTAGAAAAGGAGTACGGAATTATTGACCCCGCCCCTGAATCTAATTAATATCGCATATTTATTATGGTACACTGAAATTAAAAAATAATAATAATAATAAAAGGATGCGAAGGGGGGTCCGGAATCATTGAAAAACAAACTAAACTAATTACTATCGATATTCCTTATGGTACACTGAATTTAAGAATATTTTGTAGAAGTTTTACTATATACCCAAAAAAGAAGAAAAATTAATATTAAAACCCAATATTATTTTCTTTCTTTTGAAATCGAACGTTTAAAGAAACAGTCCGTACCAATAAGACCATTTTTATGAATCGCAGTAGATACGCAACTTATATCGACTTCTTGCCCGTGCAGTGACGTTAAGTCCTCTCAGGTGTCACTCCCACGCAGTAAATGAACGGGGTCGTTAAGGGGCTTTGACATTAGTGACACTAGCAGATGGCAGGGAAAAAATTGCTCTCCTCTCAATCTACGTCATCTTTCTCCCACCAGCTCAAGGGCAAAATTATGTAACGATGATAAATGATTTCAGCAACACAATAGTACATTTTTAAACTGTTGAAAGTTGACTCTGTGTTCGTGCTTAACGAAAAAACTACGTGAGAGTAAAAGCATGTGCAAAAAAATTTTTACACAGTAGTTTTAAACAAAGAGTAAAAGCATCCAAAATGGTGTAAAAACTATGTTTTATGGTATTAAAAAAACATCTAACAATAATGGCTAAATAAGTGGATATACAAGAAATCTGGTTCCCTTACACGTATACTGAGCTCTTATAATTCCTAATTACTGGATATTGCATTTACTAAAAGGCTTTTCTAGATCATTACCATAAATTATTTTTATAATAAACTTCTATCAAGTATTCGCAACTCTAGAGTTTGAATACGCTACCTTGCGGTGATTACAAATACTAAATAAAAAGGTAAAACCTTCCATTCCACGTGTTTTCTTTGGGATAAATTACAGGTTTCCGACAGTTTGTGGTGTAATGTAATTGCAGAAGAATAGAAAAGAAAGCTTCCCACAAACACGATTAAAAACTAGTCATTCACTAAGTGTCAAAGCAAGTTATAAGTTACGGCATTTGTTTGTTCTACTTTTTTTATCCGCATTAGACAGTGGCTGCAGCGCTGCCTATAGTTTATAGGAGTTGCGAATTAAAAACTTGTAATGATATTGCATATTCACTAGTGTGACACGCGTTAAATGAGTCATGACAAATGTAGTATACCTATTATCCAACTCTTACTCTACGGTCCTACCTCCATTCTCCTTCTTTCTTTGATTGAGCCACTTGCGAATTAACTCTTCAAAATTACATCAAGTCCTTTGTGACAATCATTAAAATATTAGTCAAGAGTTACAACGAAGTTTTTATAATGTGTTAAAATCTACAGTGGTAACTCTGAGCACATAGAAAATAGAATCAATGGCTACTTACAAATGAGGTTCAATGTCAAATTTAACTATCCCCCCCCCCCAAAAAAAAAGTACGAAGTATAACCAAAGTTTCCAAAGAGAAAATTTCACCACCCCACATTGGACTTCAAGCACAGCGTGTGTTGTGGGAATATTTCTCTGACACAGAGTAATAAGTAGTGCATTTCCAAAAATATGGGCTTTTGAATTAGTCTAATCTCAATCTTTTTCACTTTTGATTGCAGAAGAACTCCATAAAAATGTTTTGTATGAAATACACATTCCCGATCTGGAAACATTGAAAAGTCCAATAACAGGTGAAACAAATTAATTCGGATATGTTGCTAGTCGCGGTGGAAAATGTTCCGCATTAAGTTCTTGAAACATCAAGATGGTGATTATTTTAACTTCATTTATAAGAAAAAAATTATCTGTCAATAAAATTGATGCATAGTTTATCAGGTATGCATTTAATCTTTCAGTATTCACAATAATACCCTTTTTCAGAGTCAAAATTCATCCTGGTGAAGAGTTTTGGTACAATTTTTTTAGGAAGTGAAATTTCATGGCCGTCTATTAGCTTCTATGAAATTTGGTTTTATTTCGTCCAATATTATACTCGATAGAGGACTCTGAACGCCTCACTTTATTTTAAAAGCACCCTGAACGTTCATGAAGGCAAACATAATACATAAGAAATATATTATCGGCACTGTCGTCAGAAGAGCAAGCTACCAAAACTGCATTCATTTCGCACTGCTTAAATATCAGGTCTGTGGAGACGGAGTTGGACTGATTTGGGGGGAAAATGTGTCGGAGTCATCGAAAACATACCGATTCCAACTCTGGGCATCTTTTTTTTTCTTAACTTTTCACTATATCTCCTTAAATTTATTAAAGAAACTGATTGAAAATTGGTTCGATGTATGTACAAAGACTTACTAATACGAAAGTAACTGCCATTGGCAGCTAGCTGGCTTCTTGATTTTTCGAACTTTAACTTTCTGTTATAGCTACTTTCACCAATCCTCTAGTTTGCTTGTTTTTTTTTTCTTTTTTTTTAAACTTTCTTTAATTAAAAGCAACTCTCAGATTTTGCTGCCCATCATTTACAGTAATCACTTTCAAATAATAATAATGATATATTTTTACTTCGATCTCAGTTAAATAGTAGAAGGAATGTATTTCTTGAGCAAGGCAGGATCCGTGGCTTGGGAAGAAACTTCTGAGGGTGTTCGGTAAATTCAAGTCTAAGTGTTGGGGGGAAAACGCAAATCCAATAGATCCGATAAAATATACTATCTGTTTTTTACATCTGAAGACTATGTCCATAAGCTTGGTTCTCACTAAAATGTATGAAATAAAATAAAATAAGGGTAATGAAATAAGAGAGCCAATAATATTAAAATTAAAAATTGAGTTTAGAAAAGATAATAAGTGTAGTAAAAGCTATTCGTGAAAGCTGTATACCGCCGCATTTTGTGTAAAATTTTTACCATGTACCGGTCCTCTTTTCGTAATATAGTGCCCTAACATTTAAAATTTTGTTGCATGAAATATAATTTAAGATTTATTGGGGAATTTTTTCCAGAATTTAATGATATATATATTTTTTAAACTCAAAAATTAACTTGAGGTGTCACCCAACAGATTGGTGTCACCCGGAACCAACCTCTCCCTCCCAAGATTTTTTGATTTTGTAAAAAAGCTTTTTTTCTCTCAAGTTTCAGCTTTCAAAAATTAAAAGCACACGATTTGATCAACATCTATTTGTTAAACTTTAAAGGGAAGCAAATATCTCCTTTTCAAATTTAAAAAAAAATTGGAATTTTGAAGTAATCTCACTTTTAAAATCGTAACTATTGGATAATTTGATTTTCAAATTAAATTTCTAATAAAAATACAACGCAGAAACTTCATAAAAAGTAATCAATATTTCAATTTCATTTTGGAGGTTTTTCCCTCTTCCCATGAGGGGGGAAATCAAAAAAATAAAACAAATGAGTAAAAAAGCCGGAATCGGACGTTTTAAAATACAGGTGTCTGATTCGGCAATTTTCATTCCGACTCCGATGTCCTATTAAATACAAATCACTGCTGTTGCCAAACACGCTAAATTTTAAGAGATTTTACTAGTATATGCAAATTTAAATCGAATCAATAAAGTAAACACAACAGCTTTTACAAGTACTTCAGTCTCCAAGCAAAAAAATAATTGCACTTAACAATATCTAAACCTTTGGATTTTATGAATAAACCCTTGAGGTTTTCCGGCATCAACGCCAACGGAAGCAAGGAATAAATAGCTTTTACAGACCATACGAACGCTTCGCTGTAGATTCGCGTCATCCTTTGTTCCCATTTCCGACCAGCAGCAGTTATAATTATTTAACAGCTGACGCGCGATTTACACATTCCAGCTGCCTTTCAAATTTACTGGGAACATTAGTGTAAAATTGTGCTACTGCCGAAATTAGAGGCTTCTATCTGCTTTCCATTTCTTACCTAAGTCCAGGGAAAATAAAAGTTGAATTATTAGACTTAAAATGTGAAGCAGCGCAAATGTAAAGAGATTAAGTCCTGTAGCTACATAGGAATTCATACATCTAATATTAGTCGACAAATACATAAATCATAGTAAACACTTCCGAGAAAAATATGACTGTTCATTGCTAATCTATTTTCTTAAAATGTAATTTTTTATCTTCAGAGTGAGTAGAAAAGTTTTTCACACAGCACAGTAACTATTGATAATATTAAATTTATTCCAGGTGTATTATAACTATTTTTCAGAAGATTTCAGCAACAATTTTGAGTTGTATTTTTACATGGATACATATACCTCTAATTCTTCTACTTAAAAAAAAAATCAGCTTGCTTTCAAAATGAACGCAACGCTCAAAGTACAATTATTAATCCCAGAAACTTTGGTGTACCTGTGTACCACGACTGGAAAACAAGTATTAAGACGTTACAAAATTAAAAATGAATTTTCTACCCTTGTAAGTAGTTTTTGTGATAGGGTTATTTATGGTACTTATCAGCCAATGAACATTTTCATAAATTTTATTTGTTAACCAAAAATGAAAAGTTAAAAAGAGGAGTGTCTAGAAAGTTATGACATCATACGAAATGTCAAAGAAATAAAAACGACATACTTTTCAGCAAATAATTATCAGCGTTATTAATGACGTAATTCAAGAAAAAGAAAAGAGTGAAAGAATAAAACATGGAAAAAAATAATACTGAGCATGTTGAAGAATAACTCAAAGCACTTGCGGGACATTATTTAATTTTAAGACAAGGAATAACGAAGCAATAACAGAGGAACATGTGAAATTAGGTTATACTGTTTCATAACCATTGTTTAAAACATCACGAAAAACTTAACAGTTGCAAGGATCAGCTAGAAAAAAGAAGAATATAAGAAAAAGAGGTAAAAAATATTGAAATGTAGGTATAAAAGCTCAATTTTTTAATCTTTTCTTGTTTTCGAGTTTAGTGGGGTTTTTCATTCAAGAACGGAATTGCAGGTTAATAAGTACTTCTTTTATGTTTTTTATCCTTCTTTTTACATTTATTTCAAACATACTTTATTCGTATTTCTTTCCACTCTTTGTTAAGATTTTTTGCTTCAATGTCCGTAAAAAATTTATATTTTAAGCACTCAAAATTTGTTTTCGTAAGTTAAATTGGAAATATTATTTCTAAAAAGGAGGGAAGAAAATTCATAATCCGGGACTGTTTTGCTTTTTAATCGTATGTGTTTTTTTTTTTTTTTTTGACTAAGCTGTTTAAAAAGTATTATTTTATGAACATATTAATACTTAAGAAAAAACCGTAACGAGGTGCGTATGAAAACAAAAAAGTTATTCTTCATAATTTTTTTTTTTTCAGTATGTTGAGTCGCTTTCAGAAATAATTTTTACATTTATACTATAACAATGACAAGTACTTTTTATTTCAAGTGGAAATATTGTACTTAATTACATACTTTTTGAAAGAATTTTTTTCTTTCATTTCTTTGGTTTTACAAAAAGCGTCCTCCCTCCCCCCCCCACCTCCAGAAAAAAAAGCAAAAAGCAGTCCACCTGAGTATGCTAAATACAATTAAATGCGAAAAAAGAAATAACAAACTTGGTATTAAAGAACAGATTCCAAAAAACAAACGAAAAAAAGCCAATTTTACATTTTAATCAGATTAAACACGAAGTAAATAGGAAAGACATAAAGTTTCATGTGCAAACGCTTAAATCGCTAAATTGTTTTTCTCCACATAATATTAAGAGATTTTAACCACTTGTTTTTATAAACAATCCAATGAGAATGTGCATCTTGCATAAAAACGGAAACATCAAGTAGAGGGGGTGGGGTAGAAAAAGTAAAGCATATTAAAAAGGTTCTAGAGCTAGAAATCTTTCTTCTCACAAAATAATCATATGCGTTAATTTAGTAAGAATAGTTGAACCGAACCATTGTTTCGGTCACTCGTCTGGTCAGTGCTAATTCTGTATTAGCTGCCAGTTTGTTTGGCTCTCTTGGCTTCCTTAAGAAGTTTTCCACCTTCAGCTCAGTCACTTCCTTTGTCGGGCTGATAAGTTCTAATACGAACGAAACTGCAGTCCTCGGCTGGAATTGACTGAGCTTATGAGTGTTATTCATATTCCTCAGATGTTATATACAGTAGAATCGTTTTTTACCTATTATTCGGATGATCCGTGGCTTTCGTTTATCCGCGGTTACCGTGCCACCATATTCGGCGGATACTCAGGTTACTGTATTGGAAAATGTCCCTTCCTACGAGCGAAAATGGATTTTATTAACGGAACTGTTACTAGGCATATTATACAGCGTGTTAAGAAAGCTTTACACTAAAAAACAAAATTCATTAATGAAAAACTTCATCATATTTATATTTTAAATGTTGATCCTTTTTTCAAAGTTTTTTATTCAACATTAATACAATTCTTCAAATTACTGCAAAATGATCCCTCTTTTTCCAGTTCTGAGAAGAAAGATAGGAGGGAGTGATGTATCTTGGAATACTGCTAATTTCTGAGAAACTATTTTTAGTAGCCATGTTTTTTGTTATCTCTAAAATCTTCACCATCTAAATGGTGCTATAGTAACAATCATCATCAAAAGAGATAAATTTATGCTTTTGTGAGAGAAAGAAAATTTAATAACTGCAAAGTAAATATTTTCTTAATTTTTATTTCATTTTCTGTCTTTTGTAAAGCAAATCAACTGAATTTTATTTTGTTATAAAACAGAAGTAATTTAAATATTTTTGTTATGATAAAGTAAATAGTGCATATAGATAGACCACCATTTTTGTTTTTCTTAAACCACGCGGTGATTGTACCTCGGGAAAGCCAAACATATTGTACCTTAGGACACGTTCCAAAGTAAAACATATGCATGGTTTTAATAATTAAGATATGTTTAGGAACACGGGAAAATGAATCTGATGTAGTCTTGTAAACACATTTAATGTTAGATCATAATTCAATAATTCATGATTTAATTCGTAACCATTATTATTATTATTATTATTTTTTGCTACAAAATTGTTTAAAGTATATGGCTGTTTCCTGAGTCCTGAAGAGTGTCCCATGGTACAACAGGATGTGTCCCGAGGTACAATAGTATGTTGTACGTTGGGACAGATTATAACTCTCACTTAAAATGACTGACCATATTTTATTTTCAAAGTATCTGAATTTAAAAAAAAATGCTGCAGAGAAATATGTTGGGGTATTTTAATATAACTTTTAGATATTAAATTTGATTTGAATAATTGACGCTACAAATTAAAATGTGAAAAGTGTTCCAAGGTACAACACTCTCCCCTACTATTTTCAACTTCGTGCCAGGCAGTACTGCAACTTTAATTTAAAATCAGGATGTAAAGATTTGATCCTACTGGTCTTCATATGGATCCACACTCTCATATAAGAATTGGCAATGTGTGTTAAAACTAAAGATTCAACTAGGTTGATCCTCAAAACAACCTCACTGTGCCACTGATAGTTTTTAATTTCATAGACGAGTCTTTCAGCTTCCGATTGTTAACATCATCTACCTGCCTTTCAACTTATATTTTACCAATGGGGAAGACAAATTAGTGAGATAAGAATAAAGGGAATAATTATGCTAAAATCTTAAATATTTTAAAATCAAGTTTCTGAATCAGATCAAGACTTTATAAGCATCTTGTATTTAGAGCATGTGCGCTTTTGTGGAGTATGATTGTGGTTTCTGGTAGCGAACTGAATACAACAGTTCCGATGAATTAAGATCAGTTTTCCTGTAGAGTGGTCACCACGTTCGCTAGATCTTTTACTTCCCCTTCATCTATCTCCCTTTCTTTCTCTTTTTCGCTTTATTGTGAGAATCAAAGAATCTAGTGTATGGCACTCACATTGAATCTGAAAACACGCTTATAGTTTTCCGCAAAGTTCTAAATTGCTTTCGTCGAAGTTTTACTTACATGCATGGCCAATCTACCAGTCATTTATTTAAATCATACGTAATTATACTTGCTTTTGTAAATTAATCATACTTCGAATGGACTTGCATTGTCTATCAATTTTAGCCACGCTGTCCTTTTAAGTCTCAAATCATTTTCGGCTTCACTCCCTCTCTCTTTTTTTCTTCAATTTTTTTTTCTTGATTTTAGGGTAGGTTATTAATGGCTAAAGTCACACATTTAGACAACGTGAGTAAACATTAGTATGGCCCTTGCGTATATTGTGTTATAATGAAGTTTGGAGATATTTTTAGCTGCTCTTATTTTTGCTAAAATTTCAAACACACTCACACACAGATACAGTTATCTATTGGGTGTTTCTAAACAAACACAGAAATAGGTAGTTTTAAGCTAACATTTGTTTTTCGCACCTATATTTGTCTAAATTGCAGATTTGACAATGTGTCCAGAAACTTATCGACTTAGCTTATGCTTTTCAGCTAGCTCCAAACGTATGCGAACATGAAAGTGGGGAGATGTTTCCCGCTTGCGGAAATAACTCTCATGTGATATGTCTTGATTGTCCATCCGAAAAGGTTCTCGACTGTGCAACATGTTTCATAGGATAAGCACCGTCTCCAAATTATTCCGATAGCACAACTCTAAAAAAGGATCATGAGGATCGCTTCCAACTCAGAAATTTACTGGGATTTAACGCTCTCATTTCACTTGTCAAAAAGCAAATTTAGTTCTTTTTAAATCCTTACTCCAGATATTTCCGTATATGGAACGAGCTGATGTGTGTGCATCACATGACTTCCTTTTACTCCAATTTAATGTCATTTTCCCATTATTGACAATTTTAATGTGATTCAGTAGTTTACTCTCTAAATATCACCAACAGTGGCTAAATTAAAACTAGATTTAAAAAAAACCGCTAATTTTGTCGCCAAGTTGGTGACAAAACTTGGCGACCAAAAGACTGGCGATATATCGCCAAGTGTCTGCCAAATTATAACACCACTTGAGTTTGCATCGGAATTAACATTGATTACTTCCCAAAAAGGGGCAAAAGACCCCTTTAGAAACACCCGAATGCAACCAAAAGGGGAGGTGCACAACTAGACCCACTAGAAACTACGTACCAAATTTAAACTTTCTAGGACATACCGTTCTTGAGTTATGCGACATACATACGCACATCCGCACATACATACATACGTACATACAGACGTCACGAGAAAAATCACCGTAATTAACTCGGAAATCGTCATTACGGATATTTCGCGTGTCTATACATTCTTAGGCACTTATCCATGGGGGATCGAGTCGAAAAAAAAAAACTCAACATTCATTCGGGGCTGAGCAAAATGGAAATAAAATTCGATTTTTGAGTGAAAATTTTTCCGCGTATACAATACTTCCTTTTTTGTAAAAGGAAGTAAAAAGGATAAAACATAGAAATTTCAATAACTCAATCTTTTATTTATGAGTCAATCCATTATTAATAACTGTAGACATCATCCTGCACTGATGACTAATGATAGTATAGTCTCTAGATAATGTATGACGTAAGATGAATAATTACTTTCGTAAACGTCTGTCTTCCTGTTGTGTAAGAGTAATGTTAGGTATTCAACCCATGACAATTTATCTATATGTTGTGATTATTAAACTATTTAATCTAAAAGTTGTGAAAAAAAAAAAAAAAAAAACATATTTTATGTACTATAAAATATTAAAATTTTCACATCTAGCTCATAACTACTCTCTACATCAAAATATAATACAGGATTAGCATAAAACAATATCCTGGTATTGAAATTTATATTTCATAAACTATTACGCTTAGCACTATGAATGATACGTAAAAATAAAGAAAAACCATGAAGGTTTTTTTTTTCACTCACAAATTTTCGATGTATGCGCCTTTCGTAACTCAACACACATCTATAGCATACATTTTGGATTATTTCACGGTCATTTTTTTGGAATGCTACTCATATGCGATCTTTCAGTTCTTGCAATGCTATAAACAATGGTAATCTATAAACAGCCTTTAACGAAAACTTATAAAAAAAATCACATGGAGTTAGCTTTTGGGGGTCTGGCTGGCCAATGCATAAAGGGTAAATCATCATCATCAGCATGGCCAATCCAGCATTGCGGAACGTCAGTGGCGCAGCGAAGTGGACGGTTTGGGGGCAAAAACACCACCCAGGGGTCTTGGTTTTAACATTACTACCGATTCATAAAACACGTGTAAGGACTGTTGTGACCAAAAACCCCTCCGGAAAGAACTCCTGACTCTGCTAGTGTAAAACGTGCACTTTTAAGTAGTTACTTACATTCAAAAAAAAAAAAAAAAACTTGGACAGTTTATATTTATGTATCATTTGTAGTGGTAAGTGTAATAGTTTATGAAGTATAAATTTTTAAAACCGGAATATTATTTTATGCTAATCCTGTATTTAATTTCTTTTCTTAATAACGGATGATTTCAGAGATTAAGTACATTCTGGAAGCATTTAAAGTGCTGAAATTCACTTGCTCGAAATGGACGATTCCAAATTCCTCGACAAATGGCGTAATCTAAACACAGCAGGGATTCCTAATATTTTGTTGCAGAAACATATTTCAAGCAAGTATCAGACATCTCGTTGCGGCATCCAGAGATTGTTGTTTTTTCGGATCATCAGCCTCAAGCAGTCATACTAGAACTAAAGCCAAGACATTAAACATCTCGTTGATATGGAGTCTAACTTCACACTCACAGTTTAATTTGGATTTAGCCCACCATTCATCAGAGCCGGAAGTTTGCTGCCTTCAACTCTATTATGAACACTCCAGACTGGTGATCCCAAGCAATAGTGACACTGCAGTCTCTGGGTGTCGTACTGATTTGTTTAGTGTTTGACTAGTTATGCTTAAGCTGCGGCTATGTAACAGGATTTTTTTTCTTGGTTAAAAGTATAGGTTTAAACACATTCAAGTTTAAATTTATTTAGCCTATAACAAGTATATTACTTTTTAAAATGCTTCCAACGAAGCTAATGTAAAGATAACTTAGGGGGAGTCAGTACCCTAAATACTTTCAAAAGTTCGATGTTTTGATTTTTATATATTTTGAAATTCCATTTCAATACCTTTTAAATGATACAAACTTTTTGATCGTGCTCAGATTAGAAGTAAGTTAAAATAAGCTTTAAAAAAATGTAAACCTATTTTGATGAGTTATGATTTTCCCCTTTAAATTGCAGAATCTCGAAATGGTATTTTTGAAACTAAATTTTCCTTTTTCTCAGAAACTAAATTGTGTTAGGCTTTGAAAATTTTACCACCTATTCCATTCATCTAATTGCTTATACTGAAGTAATTTTTTTTTCTCATATTCGAAAAATATTTTTTATAGAGCTGATTTTGTGTTGATTTTTTGAAATAAATACAGTGACTTACACATTAGAATTTAAAAAAAAAACTAAATTTTCTTTCTGTAAAATTTTACTTCAGTAGGGGAGAGGAGGGAGGATTGGGACACTTTTCACATAAATGATTCTTATTCATAATCCTCTACTTATTCATAAATGCAAAAGCTCACACAATAAACTTGCATATTATAACTACATTTTTAAAATGTACACAATGTTTAAAAATTTTTATTATTTTCACACTTGACTAATTACAAATTTCAAGAATTTTGTCCCATTCCTCCCTCTTGGGTGGGAGGAGTGGGACATGAGTATGGGAGGAGTGGGACACATTTGAAAATTACAGAAAAATTAGCGAATGCCATAATTAGAAAGGTCCACATTAAAAGAAAAACAAGACTGTGCTCTACTAGTCCCACCAACCAATTGTGGTGGCCGTAATTTCATGATAATATCTGTTTTATCTATAATGCTACAGTCATCCTGCTGAGAAAAATTAAAGTTTCCTTTCATGTCCTTTCTCATAAATTTTGCATTGTAGCTTTCAGTATTATAAATGCTCTCCACGTAATATTTGAACAGCCCCTTTACAGAAGGGACATATTTATGGGGCATATTCCATTCCTCCCTCTTCGGAGTGTCCCATTCCTCCCTCTACACATTGCTTCTAAAAAATAACTTGTCACGTAAACCATGCTGGTTTTAGGCTGAATTAAATTGCAGATAAGCATACATTATATACTTAAGATTACAATAATAATATATTATGTTAGTTTTACAAATTACATAAATAAAGAAATAAAACTAAAAATAGATTAGAAACTTTCTTTGGAGGTGAGAAATTTTATCTTTTTCCAACTATTAACTGAAACTTCCTGCTGGATAAACTGCAAGTATGAAACAAAAAGAAGCTATAAACAGGCCCTCTAGTGGTCAAACTGGCAATAAAATAAAGTGATTTATTTTGCCATAATTTTAGCTGTCCCACTCCTCCCACTGTCCCATTCCTCCCTCCTCTCCCCTATAGATAAAAGAGTCTACTCAAGGTACAGAAAAAATTTCATTATTGTATCTTTAATAGATTTTCAGAAAAAGGTACATGAACCTGTACAAATTAACATTGATGGTAAAGAGGGTACTGACTCCCCTTAACTTTTAATAACTAATTAATGTTTAATTAATTAATTCGCATAACTTGAGCAATGATTACGAAAAACTTAATTTTACACACAAATACAATATTGATGTAAAATGATGTAGCACACCCCGCTGTATGTTTTGAACGTAATAAAAAAAATTTCACAGGCTGTAGTTTTTAGTGCACTTCAAAAACTCATGTTTTTACTTTCTTCTATATCTAATATATAGAAGAAAGTATTGGATTCGTGCAAATTTTCGAATTTCGAATTTTGACGGATTCGAACGTTTTGAGGTGTGCTGAGTCCATTTCGACCATTTTTGGAAAATGTCTGTCTGTCTCTGTGTGTGTGTGTATGTATGTGTGTGTATGTATGTGTGTCACGTCTGTGTGTGACCAGTTTTTTGTGGCCGCTCTACAACAAAAACTACCGCATGAAATCGAACGAAATTTAGTACACATATGTGCCCCTATGTGAACTTGTGCCCATTAGTTTTTGGCGCGAATTCCTCCAAGGGGGGTGGAGCAATGGGACGTTTTTCGACTTACGCGTGCTTGCTATTCCTCAGGAAGTAACTGGCGGAATCAAACAAAATTTGGTCCATATGTTGATATTAACAGGAACAGGTGCTGATTCAATTTTGGTGTCAATAACTCAAACGGGGGTTGAGCTATAGAACGTTCTTTGTCGTCAATTGTGACTGCTGTATCTCAAGAAATAATGAACGGAATGAAAGAAAAATTTATCGGCAAGTAGCCCTTAGTGGGTATAAGAACTGATTTTAATTTTATGTCAACAGCTAAAAAGGGGGTAGCGCAATCACCCGTTCTTTTTTTCCATTTTGAGTGCCCTATCTCAAGAAGTAATTCTACGTTCTGGTTGAAATTTGGAATATATGTGAATCCATATGTAAACAGGCTTTGGTTCAATTTTGAAGCCGATCGCTCCAAGAGGTGTTGATTTTTTTTTTCTTGCGAATAAAAATATTTTTATTAATGCAACAATAAGAAAGATAAATCGTAATTGTCGTCTGCGTATTTCTCGTGATTTTAATTGTATGGAAATGATAGGAAATATTTTTTTTTTATTTCCAATGGCTGGCAGGAAGAAAAGGTTACAAAGAACAAAATAGCAAAACAAACACAATACACAGAACAAGGAAAAATACAGAAACAATAGGGTGAAATATTTAGCTGCCGATACGCTCTCTTGCTTCCCAATAACGGTCACACAGGCTACGTCTGGAAAGCTGGGTGCAAGTGTGCAGGTGACGAATGTCCATTTCTTCGTTTGAATTGCAAAGGGGACAATTGGGACTCTTCACAATCCTTAAGCGGTAAAGATGTTTTGGTAAACAGTCATGGCCAGTTAAAAGTCGAAACAAAGCCACTGACTCTGCTCTTGGTGCTGAAGGGACAAAATCACGGTTTATAAACCAATCTTTGTGGTTGCTTCTAGCTTTTAGGTCTTGCCAAAAAAAAACTCTTGATTTTTTCCTCATATATAACTTTATTGCATTGAATGAGACTGGCTCATTTGGTAGTTGAATAATAGCAGACCCCCTCTTGGCCAGAGCATCAGCAAGCTCATTTCCTCTAATCCCACAGTGTGCAGGGATCCACTGCAACACCACTTTTATATTCTGCTGCACCAGATCGTTAATGAAACTGCGACATTCAGAAATTTCCTGCGATTTGCAGCTCTTTATCGATGCTATCGCCTCAATAGCCGCTTGAGAATCCGATAGGACAACGCATCCCTTAAGTTTAAAATCACGGTATTTCAACTGATCTAAAGCCAGGTGTATAGCTTTTACCTCTCCATCGAATGCAGAGGCATATTTTCCAACAGGAATAGAAAAAGAAAAGTGCTCACTGTAGACGCATGATAGGAAATATTATCTCAATGATTTAAAATTTTTAACTGTTGCCATCTTATATTTGTTAACAAATAAAATATTTGTAATTAATTCAAGCAAGGCTTTTAAAATAACTTTCAATTTTCGCTCTTTGCTTTGCTTTTGCAATAATTTAGACATTGGGATGGTCGTCAAGTTTTTGCATGTGTAATTTTGTTTTTGTTGGGAATATTGCTTCCTCGTCAAGCATGGGGAGGGATCAGAAAAAAAAAATATATATATATAGAAGAAAGTTTCGTGATGGCCACAACATACTAGTTTATACTAACAACTAAGCGTTAACATAGTATTAAGAAATTATTTTTTTTTTTTACAAATCACTTTGGATTTCGGGTCAAAACATCCAGACGTTTAAGTAGATTTTATAGCAAAAAACAAAATATTCAAATGATGATTCAAGCTCGAGTTCCTGCTGTTTGAATGAAGCACAAAATGAAAAAAGCAACATCCCGAGAAAAATGCATTTAACGGTTAGAAAGAACGCGTTTGACATTGAAAAATACACTACGAAAGACTCTTGCTACTTTTTTTTTTTAGTGCGATTTTTTTAACAATATTGATAACCCCTGTTAGCTAAAGATTAAATGCATATTTTAGGATACATATAAAAAAATCAATTTCGGTTAATTTTTAAAACATATACGTTTACTTAAAACAGTAGCTTAGTTGGGACCCCATTATTATTGACTTATTAGATTTAGATTTTGAGAGCAGTTAAAATTAATTGAATTTGTAGTAGAAACCTCAGTTCTCAGTAACAACTTTTGCTTTTCGGTAACTGGAAATTGTTCTGTTTTTCATTAATTTTAAACATGAAAATTAATAATAAGATTTTTCAAATCAAAAAGGACTGAATTTTAAAAGTAGTGCTATTGATAATGACTTATCTTGGAAAAATTTAAAAAAAACTCGAAAATCTCTCGGAGTCATTTATGCTTGATCATTACTGTCTGGCCATCGATTACATGGAAAGGCTAATATCCGGTTTATAGGCGAAAATGGACGTATCTATTAGTTTATAATGGTTTAGTTGGTTTGTTACAGATGTGCACTTTTGCCTCTCTATTATTTAGCCTTAGTTTTGTAAAAATGAAAAATTACTCTCAGCAACAGTTTTTAATCAAAAGTATATTCGATCTATATTCTCCCGGCAAAAATTAGTTGATTTATTTATTCACAACAAAGTTTTGAACTTACCATTTTGCTTCTATTTTGAGTCTCTGAGAAGTTGAGCTCCAACTCTGACAATGTTTACCTCTGTTTCGAAAAATAGTGAGGGGTAATTGCGCTAAATTGAGTTGAGATACTTTCTTAGTAGTTCTTCAAAATATTCCTACTAAACTTCGAGCCAATAACACGGCTATTTTTCACTAAATTCCCCTAAAACAGGTAAAAGTAGTCAATGTCACAGCTCAACTAACCAAAGCTGCACTATACGTTTCTGAACGAAATGAAAATGTTTTCTTTTCTTTTCGTTGTTTCCATGGTAACTATTTTTGTTTTTCCTTATTTTATTTTAGAGAATGCAATAATTGAAATAAGGCACTAGTGACATTATAAAACGCGTGCATCAAAATCCGATGGTTATTTTCCCTTATCCTCTGTTAGATTCATTCAGATGGAATAGTCTTTACTTGGCAGATTGACAAATAACATACAATCCGCGGTCAAACAGTACCTGTATACTCTAAACCAGAGTTTCCCAAACTGTGGTCCACGGACCCCCGGGGATCAGCGAATTCATGTCAGGGGTTCTGCGGTGCTATCCAGCTAAAACGTAAACTATGGGATTAGAGAACGAGTAATGATATTTTAATTCAAAAAGAAACGTTCTTGCTGAAGTACATGGATGCACCAGCCCCCCCCCCCCACCCCTTGGAACTCTCGGAAGTAAACACACTACACATTAAGTAATTTTGTGTACGTGACGAAGTCATATTGTTACAAAATTATATTAAGTAAAATTAAAACATTGAGGCACATTTTTATACAGTTGGGATATTATATTTCAAATAAAACTTTCCCTCCGAGGACTGCAGTTTCGTGCTTATTCTATATTAGCTACCAGTTCGTTTGGCACTCTCTGCTTCCTTAAGAGGTTTTCCACCTTCAGCTCAGGCACTTCCTATTCCAGGCTGATGAGTGCTAATAAGCACGAAACAGCAAACCTCGGATGGAATGACTGAGCTGGCGGTGTCTTTTATGTAGGCTAAC
Organism: Uloborus diversus; assembly: GCF_026930045.1. Classification (NCBI taxonomy): domain Eukaryota; kingdom Metazoa; phylum Arthropoda; class Arachnida; order Araneae; family Uloboridae; genus Uloborus; species Uloborus diversus. The sequence goes on along the minus strand of NC_072737.1, from coordinate 75,887,398 downwards.
AGTGTTTTTTTCACTAACTTCAAAAGTTCATTTTTCTTAGTAAGCTTGTAGAAATTGGGCGATAACATTTTTATTCCTAATTGAATTTCACATGGAATGTTACTTCCATCACTCAATATAATACTGTAAGAAATGAAAACCAGACAAGAGCTCTGAAAAATATAAGGAACAATGAATAAATAAATTTAAAGAAAAGAAAAGGGTAAAAATAAATTCGCAAAAAAAAAAAAAAAAAAAAAGATTTAAATGTGTCAATTTTTTTTCGCGTGCACCGGAGGGAGGGGGGGGGGATTAACGAGGTATGTAATTTTTCCGGAGAGGTCTGAAGTTTGGGAAGCTCTGCTCTAAACGATGAAAACATCGCAATATTTTTGTATATGTTTCTTAACTATTGTCACTTAAAGGCATCTCAATTTTTACGCAAAAGTCATATACGTATAATAATAAAGGTAATGTATAGATATAAATTGATTTTTATAGCAAAGGTATTCGTGTAGAAAAATATTATCACAAAAATAACTGAAGTAAGGAATATCAACAACACTTGGTTCCGGACACAGCATTGAATTATGAATTCATGATGAAGAAGTAATTTACTACCTAATAAATCAGGGAGAAGATTTGAAGAACGATTAGGTCCGAATTCAAGACACAAAATATCACTTTGAAACGTAACCCGAAATGAAATCATCTGCTGAAATCAAAATTCAAATTCAAAAGTTCATATTTTAAACAAATTCCCTCAACATATTGGTAAATGATCACTTGAATTATTGTTTTAAGTTTAATAAAAACAAGAAATACTCAGTGTTTTTTGAATATTTGATGTACCGGGGGATCCAAAAGTTAAGACCAACTTTAAAATGAATATTTTTAAAACGAATCAAGATAAAAGTATGCCGTTTGCACCAGAACGGATGGAAAGAAACCGAGTTTCGTGTGGCAACAAACCAGAAATATCTCTGCTGGCAACCAACATATGGCGCTGTCGGATTTCTGATCTATGATCATTCAAAGCAACAAACGATATAAAAAGGAGTAATGGCAGCGGATAATGGTAGTCGAAGCTAATATTCATTGAAATGCCGTCCATAGTTAAGAAAGACGATTTAGTTAAAGTGTATCCTTATATATTATTTCTGTAGTCTGTTTTTGGTTTCTACGCCAAATTTCCCTCAATTCTTGATCGATTTCTTTGATTTACGGCTAATTTTATAGCTTATGGTGCTGGCTACTGACGAAAAATAGACCCAAGGTCTAAAAATTGTTTCTTTTAGCCGAAAAACCGGTTTTAAAGAACCAGAATAAGGTTTTCGGTCAAACTTATAACTTTAATTTGAGCTATGACCGACAGAGCTGAGTAGCTTGATCGGCAGAGCGTTCTCTTCGTAACCAGGAGATTACGTGTTCGGGCCCACGTCCGGACAATCTGCAACAAAAAAAATTAGAGAAATATCGCGCATTACATGAACACTGAATTAAATGAATAACATATATGAGGGAATAGAATAAATGAGAAGGAAATGCTCCTTGCTGATATGAAAACATTCAGTGATTTTGTGCTAAATTACTTCGAAATTGCACGTGTTTTTTTTTTTTTTTTTTTTTTTGAAGCCTTGGCTCTGGAAAGAAAATTAAAGCATAATGTAAGCGAAAATATAAGTAACAGGTTTAAGATTTCAGACTACAATAGAATTGTTTTTTGTTCAGAAAAAAAATAATAAATCGTATATTCAAATATATATTCTTCTAATGAGTTTTTGACTCTTTGTACAAATAAATAAAATACTACCTCAATTTGAAGGGTAAAATATATATTTTTTCTTCTTTTTGCTAAAAAACAAATAGCTTATCACATTTTTACTACATTCGAAAATCTACGCTTAAAAAAGAGCATAGTTCAATTTATTTTGTATTTTAACCGTGCTGTTAAATGATGAACACGTGCTGCCATCTAAGTTATAACGGTTCAAGCAGCCTGCGATAACAAATTGTAAAAATTTTTAAGAATAAAAACATTTTTCTTCAATATCTTATCCTTATATATTATTTATGTAGCCTGTTTTTGGTTTCTACGCCAAATTTCCCTCAATTCTTGATCGATTTCTTTGATTTACGGCTAATTTTATAGCTTATGGTGCTGGCTACTGACGAAAAATAGACCCAAGGTCTAAAAATTGTTTCTTTTAGCCGAAAAACCGGTTTTAAAGAACCAGAATAAGGTTTTCGGTCAAACTTATAAATTTAATTTGAGCTATGACCGACAGAGCTGAGTAGCTTGATCGGCAGAGCGTTCTCTTCGTAACCAGGAGATTACGTGTTCGGGCCCACGTCCGGACAATCTGCAACAAAAAAAATTAGAGAAATATCGCGCATTACATGAACACTGAATTAAATGAATAACATCTATGAGGGAATAGAATAAATGAGAAGGAAATGCTCCTTGCTGATATGAAAACATTCAGTGATTTTGTGCTAAATTACTTCGAAATTGCACGTGTTTTTTTTTTTTTTTTTTTTTTTTTTTTGAAGCCTTGGCTCTGGAAAGAAAATTAAAGCATAATGTAAGCGAAAATATAAGTAACAGGTTTAAGATTTCAGACTACAATAGAATTGTTTTTTGTTCAGAAAAAAAATAATAAATCGTATATTCAAATATATATTCTTCTAATGAGTTTTTGACTCTTTGTACAAATAAATAAAATACTACCTCAATTTGAAGGGTAAAATATATATTTTTTCTTCTTTTTGCTAAAAAACAAATAGCTTATCACATTTTTACTACATTTGAAAATCTACGCTTAAAAAAGAGCATAGTTCAATTTATTTTGTATTTTAACCGTGCTGTTAAATGATGAACACGTGCTGCCATCTAAGTTATAACGGTTCAAGCAGCCTGCGATAACAAATTGTAAAAAATTTTAAGAATAAAAACATTTTTCTTCAATATCTTATCCTATATATTAATCCCCTCTCATTTTAAAACTTATCAGGCTGTCCAATGACGAAAAAAAGACTTACGGTCGAAAATTCAAGTTTTCGAAATCGCCTCTTGCTGTTTCAAAACCTTGATGCTGCCTGTAGTTCTTATGCATTTTTTAAAGCAAAGTTCTAATGCAGTTTTCCATTTTTTACGTCGCTTTCGGCAAAAAAAAAAAAAAAAAAAAAAAGCCTTTGTGTGTGTTCATATTTTAATAAAGCTTAACAGCACTGGACTTAGTTGTTCGGTTTAATTGATAAGTTTTTTTCGGTAGCGCGTTCGGCTATAAACTATCTGAACTTCGGGCAAGCTTGGGCTGTCCGACATAATATCAAATTTATATTAGTACTACGCATTACATGTGCTCATAACATACACACCTAATAAAATAAATGCAGTGGGAATGCTACTTGGTGTTTCGACTCCTTTATGCAGGCTACAGTTATCACTCGGATAAGTTGATTGTTAATCGAACTGTGTTCTTTGACTACATCCAGACCACTCAACATAATGTAAGCATAAAAAAGTATTAGATTTACCTAAAGAAATCCTTTTTGTGCAGAAAAACATTTTTATTATATGCTAAAATGTAGATGTTTCTAATAGCAGTGTTCGACCTTTTGTACAAATGAAAAAATACTACGCCCGATTAAAACTACGAGTTTCACTCAGTAAACCTTTAATTTTTTATTCGCGCGAATACGATATAAAGCATTAAAAGTATTATCAACTTCATTGGCAAGAAATTATTTTCTACTCCTTTGCTTTCTGCTGAAAAAAAAAAAATACATTTTGTCTACGTTCGAAAAATTACACTTAAGAACGGACTCAGTTCAACTTTTTTTGGTTTTGAATTTTAAGTGTTCGATTAAAAGAGAAACATGTGAGGGCATTTAAGCCGTAACGGTTAAAGCAACCTTCTATGTGAAATAGTTCAAAATTCAAAGATAAAAACACTTACTTTCAATCAAATTTATTACTTCTCTAGAATGTTTGTTTCAATCGCTACGTGAGATCTCCGTCATTCTTTAATCAAATTCCATGCTTTGCGAATAATTTTAAATCGTATCATGCTGGTTAATGACAAAACACAGATGCATGAGCTTATTATTATTATTTTTTTTTTTTGGCAAAAAGCTTTTTTGCTGTTTTTTACTACGCATTCCTTCAATGAATAGCTTTCGAAAAGGAAGGCGCAATTGCTAGGTTTGTTGGGGTGTCGGGCTGTTAGTCAGAATGGCGCCAATTCGAATACGTGCCAATAAATATCTCTTTAATGTTTCTTTTTTTTTCGTCAGATGCTGACATGTGCAGGACTGTATTTGCCACAACCTGTTTTTTCACATGCACAATTATTGCTTTTTCACGAGTCACCACTCAGCCACACTTTTAATGACATTTATGTTTGCATTGAAAATATGTACGATTAAAAGGGGAGCGATGATCAAATTATCACAACGTTGTATTTAACGAGGTTTTGTTACTGATGTCTTTAAATTACATGCCTTCTCTTCTGCGCTTACTTTTTTTTCGGTTCTTCTTCATAATGTTCTTCTTTTGAAATTCTTAAAGAGCGAAATGCCTTATGAAACGATTTGAAGAACAGTGCGGAGTTCCGCACGGGTCGACTAGTTATAATAAATATGGATAAATAAAAGGCTATAGCGCCTTCTGTAGATCGAAAGCAGAACTATTTTTGTTTCGTTACCACACAAAACCCGACTCCTTTTCGATTCGTTCAGTGCAAACCGCATCTTTTTATCTTCATTCGTTTTCCAATTATTCATTCAATTCAAGTTTGTCCTTACTTTTGGATCACCCCATATAAGAAATGTGTTTTATTATCTGTAAAAAAACAGTGTATTGTTTACAGACGAAATGAAACGATTAACCTTAAACAAAAGCCGAAAACAAACCTTAACTTCGAAGAAAAAAGCTTTCATGCAATTAAATTCAAACAAGGCGCGTTGCACTATGCAATTGCCCATTTATTTAGAAATATGTTACAGAAAAAAAATTGAGTTATAATTACCTCTAATGACAGGTTTAAAAATACACTCCGTAAGTGAAGTTCTATATTCGTAATTAATGGATTTTCGAGAGAGTAATTAACTTAAGCGATTTCAAATGACACAATTCTTTTTGAAAGGATGTTTAAATTAAGATTTAAACAATAAGTAGTTGCATTAATAGTGAATGTATTACCAAAAATAATTATTTGAACCTTTTGCGTTTGGAAAATTAAAATGTTACATTTGAATTAAATGAAGTAACGGTGTTATTACATAATTTATTAATCCTCGGCAAACAAGGCTTATGTTTTAAATACGGCTGTGAATACCATCAATAATCTTTTGTTAAAATAACAATGGAAATTGATCAAAATGAAAAGAAATATATCTGACGTTTAAAGATTGAATAGGAAATGGTGTTAAGAATGTAAAGGAAATTTTTGAACACATTCTTAAGATGTGTTTGATAAGTTTTTGTTCTATTGTTTAATTAAATTATCTTGTTTAATACTGAAATATAAGTCACGTAAAATATGTTAAGTGGTTAACTTTTAGGCACTAAAACTCCGAAAATAAGCTATATAATACTAAAACATTTAAATATACTTTTGTATTCGTTCTTTGAAACTTCCCGACTTTGTTTAGCACAAATTTTGAATTAAAATTGCAGCTGTAAGCTCGTCAGTGCAAATATATAGAGTAATGAGAGAAAACTGGTAAATTTACTGAGCTATATTATTAATATGTATTTTACAAATTGAATTTCTATTTTCGGAAATAATATTTTATTGATAAACTGATATTTGTGTTTCAATTTCAAATCAGTTTTATTAAGTTTTGACTCGCAAGAGTGAATTAAACTCTTATCAGAAAGACGAATGAGCGTATTTCAAACAATCAATAAATATATGTATTTTGCGAAATATTTTGAAAATTAATTTCATGAATAAAATCGAAAATGGTCTATACAGTGAGTCCAAAAATTGTTCGTACACCTATGACTTTCAATCAAATAGGACCCTATCCATTGGTTAGAATTAATCTTTCGGAATGGGTATTTAATTATAAGATCTATGTTCAATTTTCAACAAAATTACATGAAATTTAAAAAATATATATATTAAAACTTAATTTTTTTAAAAATCAAAAACCAAAAAGTGTCAAAAAATTTTATCTCACAAAAGTTTTTGTACACTTCAAAAAATATTTATATATTATTGTATAATCTAACTTTTTATTAAGTAATTATTTAGTAGAATATCATGTAGTATCAGCAACACCTTTTAAACGTCTGGGCACAGATTTCATTCTTTTTTCTTTCTGTTTTATGCGTGATTTCTGAGTAAGTGTTCAACCACACTTCGAGTCTTACTGTTTCTAGCTCTATTTTCGTTTCAAAGCAGTATTTTCGTAATCTTGCCTTCAGATATCTCTAAATATGTTACATTAAGTTCAAATCTGAAGATTAAAGGGGTATTTTCTAAACATTAGGACAATTTTTGAGGTACTAGACGCAAACGTTGAAAACAGCGTGCTTCTTATCGTTATCTTGATAAAAAACAAAGTTGACTTCGATAACCAAATTTTTGGCTAGAGTTCAAAATTGGGTTTTAAAATATTTAAAGGAACGGCATGATTCATTATTTCATCAAAAAATGCCAAACTACCAAGTCCTGATGCTGATATGCACCCTCACACATGAACACCTACATCGACCTGATTAACTGGTTCAACTAAGTTCTTAAGATTAAGTTCTTAATTTTTTCTTCTATTTACAATTATACAACAATTTAACCAAAAATGTTAAATTCATTTTTATCTGTAAGGCGTAATTCCAAAACGTTTTGAGCTGATTTATCATTGATTTTGTGACGAAAAGTATAAGCTTCCTTTTTTCCGTACGGCCAAGAAAATTTCTGCGGGAAGAAGTCCCGTTTAATCCAGCTAATCAGAGAATTTGGCGAACAATTTTAGGAGAAAATTAAATGTAAAAGTTTTTATTTAACTCTGCAGAAACTTTTACAGCACTCAAATGTGTATTTTTCATGAGTTTTTTTAACTGTAAACCTCCAATCACGCTTTGTCAACTTTGCCGGTTGACCTTTTCTTACCTTGTTTTTGTCCGATTCTTTTTTTTAAAGCATTTTATCAAGCACTTTACTATAGAATGGAATAAATTAACTAATGATATTTAAACCAATGATATTTAAAACCAATAGAAAATTTTTAAATTCCGAATAGTGTTTGTGGTTTTTTAAGAATACCAGCCCTTTTAAAGTAATACGCAGAATATTAAGGAATGAATAAACAAAAAATTAAAGCCAAATTACTTTTAAGGGTCAACACAATGGAAAAATAATAAAAACACGACGTATGATAATTTTAATCAGGAATTTATTCGAAAACATTTGAATGTACGAAGACTTTTGTGGCGTGTTATTTTAGTGTCTCATCTTTTTTTGAACCATTTCAAAAAGCAGATCCGCCAATATTTTGAAAAAACTGCAGGGTGTTATTTAGAATGACATAGGAATAATTTGAAAAATATTGGACTTCATATTCGAATTCAGTTTTGCGTTATGTGGGTTTTACTAAAAAATTTCAAAGTGTACGAACACTTTTGGGAGCCACTGTATATATATCCCAGAAGACGTTCTCATGGATTTAAGTGAACTATTATATTCTGCATTTCTGAGTGTTCCCAATTTTATGCGGCACCCCTGCAGCATGAATTTGGGCAATATAATGCAAAAACCAACGTTTAATTTGTTTTTGCTGCTAGTTATGATTAGTTATGTATAACTTTTTGTAAATAATATTTGGGTGATACTTCTGAAAGAGTAAGTTCCCCACTATGTCAGGAGTCCAGGTTCGACCTCAATAGAGGGTAGCACTGCCACCACGATTTAGGCATATTTCTAGATCGAAGGTGGCAATCAAAACTACACTCATGGTATCTGCTTACGACCAAACACAGCATGCACCTGACAGGTGTTTAGAGGCCAGGGCCTTCAAACTCGGAACCCACCCATTTAGAGTTCAGTTCTTTCTTCACTAGACTACCATAGGGCTCGGAGTCATAAGCTTTTACTTAGGAAAAGGCGCCCTTGTAAAAGCCTTTAACTCCAAAAAATAAGTCTTGACTTGAAAAAGTTTAAGAACCGTAACTTAATGCATTTTATCGAATGAGATAGTGCCGAAAAATAATGTTGTGAATTTAATAATGAAGCAAAATTAGAGTTTTAGTCTCATTTTTTTGCTTTTATTCATGATAACTACAATAAAGTATTTTATTTTGTTGGGACGGCTTCTAAAAATTTCAAAAAGTATGCAAGTAGTACAGTCGAACCCACTTAATGGATAGCCATTTTGCCACGAAAAAATATTCTAATAAGCATGATATTCTATTAACCGGGATCAAAATAACACATTACATTGATTTGGTACATTGAAAATGTATTACATTAAGCGGAATATTCTTTTAACCAATATTCTAATAAGTGGGATTGACTGTAGCATAAATATATGTTGCATGACAGCAATTACCAGGGTTCTGGGTTTTTATTTCACAAATGTGAGCAATCAGATAAATAATTTTCACGAAACAGTAATTCGTTTTAAAGAAAATTAAGCTCCCAAAATATTTCATTGCACAATTTTCACAAAAAATAATTTCTTTCGTGAAGAATATTTATTTTATTAAACAAGGCAGTTTTTGTAGCTCTGTGTGTATGTGTGTTTGCGACTATTTAAAACCAGTATTGCTTATCTGTTTCTATTATTATTTAATTATTCATATTTTATGCGGGTAATATAACTCTTAGAAATAATTTTGTTATATTTTTAATACCAAAAATAAACAAAAACCATTCTAAAAAATGATCCGCTAACATTTATACACATTAGCTTCGCGACTTTTACCATATAGTTTATAAAACTTTTTCTGTATTTACTAAGAGCAAATAATAATGATGCTGCAATTGATTGATAAAATTACTTTCCTAACTGTACCAATAATAAAAATAACAAACACTAGAAGGTGGGCAGAAGCAATTTCTTCTTGGATTAGATCTGATAAAATACTCTGAGCACTAGCTTATTTATTCATTGTAATTGCACTGCTAAGCGAAGGTATTTTTAGTCCATCTGTGGGATCGTTTGTATTCCAGAAATCAACCGAAATAATTCTGTTGCCTTCTGGCACTCTGCAGAAAAAATAAGAATGCTTTATGCTATACTAAGAAGTGCATTTTTCCTACCTATGAAAATCAATATAAAGAGGGAAAATGTACAATCTGCTTTTACAAGGCTTGCTTTATCGCAAGTACGAAAACCTTACACGTGGGTGTTTCCTGCAAATTTCCAACAAACAAGCGGTTTCTAAAAAAGAACAAAAAACATAAAACAATAGGGGAATGTGAGGCAAAGTGAAATAGCAAGGCAAAACGAAACGGTGCAATATTTACTATGCTTTTAGAGCCACCTATCTAGTGATACTTTAACTATAAAGTAACACCTGTAGTAGCACATGTTTCCAGTCCGAAAAAAATGGCCTCTGTAATTCAAAGAATATGATTACATAAGCATTTTTTTATAATTGATAGTCATATTGTAGTACTTTGTCATAAATTATTTTTGGCATAATAAAATGTAAAGTTCATGTTATTAACATTTGAAATACTAATTGGGACATTTTAATAATAATTGCAGTATTTATTTGTTTAATATTAAGCGTATTTGTATTTTAGTCTTAATGATTTGTACAATTAATCAAGAGTATGCGGAGCGAAGTGAAATAACTCATGTCATTTACTTATTCAATCTTTTATCAAATCATTTACAAATTCATTTATTAGTTAGTTCATTTGCATTCTTTTATTTAATAATTCTCTTGTTTAGTCATTCATTCACTTATTTTCTCATTCATTCACTATTTTATTCACTCGTTTGTTTACTCTCACATGTTAACTTATTTATTTGTTTATGCATTCGTTTACGGTTTAATTTCGTTTTCATTTATTCAATTACTTTTTTATTTACTCAATTATTTGATGAAAAATATCTCTAATGATTGAATAGAAGATATTTTATTAGAAAAATATTGCATTTTTTACTTTGACCCATAAAAAGAGATTGGGAGGTACAAACTTACTGACAAAAATATAAAAAAATGTTTTAATGCAAGTTTGATTGTAAAATAGATTTTTCTTTCTTTATGTACCGTAATTTTCAGAAGAAATTTCCAATTTGTTCATTTTGAAAAAAGTAAGTTAGATAAACTATTTCACTTTTCCCCACATTTCCCTGCAGTTGGGCATTTTTCATTGATTGGAAAAGCAGGATTAAATATAAAGTGTTATAACTAAATACTAAATAGTCTTTAGGTATTCCAATTTTCCGTTATCTGTAGCTACTGTACACAATTTTTGTGGTTCTCATAAGAATTATTTCGAAGATTTTAAAATGACATTTATTGGTCTGGTTAAATATTTATATATTTTACTGTTTGCTCGTTCGAACGACAAATTTGCAAAGATATAGCGAAGTAATTGCCAAATGAACTCCAGTTTATGATGTCGCTTACACTTCATTACTTCTGTAAAAAAAAAATGAATAAAAAATTACAAGCTGAAAGCAGTCCGCGTGATGATGGCCTTCACTCACAGTTGGCAAAGAATAGTACTGTAAACCCATCCGGGCTTGTATCGAATCCCAGCCACAATTATTCTTTCTGATATCTAGAATTTTAAAATAAGGGTTAGTTGAGGCGAAAAAAGCGTGGGGTAAAAGAAGAAAACAAGAAAAAAACCCTCTGTTACCGCACTTTTGGTATTTTTTTTGAAATTAAACTGTACTTATCTGAAGACTAGGTAACTTATGACGGTTCTTAGAAAATTATATGACTTTTTTATGTGAAAAACGGATGGATGTGAAACAAGTGCGCTCGCATGAGCTAACCTTGTTTTTTTAAGTGAACAACAAGACTCCTGTAGTTCAGCAAGCTCTTTACTCTCCTGATATGGCACTGTGTGACTTCTGTCTATTCCCCAAACTCAAAAGGTGATTGAAAGGTTATGCTGCTCCAAGCGCTTCATCATTTTACTTGAATTTAAAAAAAAAAAACATCGAATGCATTACACTGTACGCCAGTCGAACTCTGTTTGCCAGTGACTGATGCTATTGACATAAGAGAAAAAAAATCACGCATGCAGAGACAGGTTCAAAGTTGACTCATTGAAACGCGGTCCGTTCATATTAACCAGGTATTCAAACAAAAAAATAAGGTCGTATACTTTTCTAACCGTTGAGAATATTAAAGGATTAAAACGGCTGTGGACCGAAAACACCTTTATTAATGTAAAGAAAATTGTAACAGCACAGACAACGACAATACATGAAAAACGTAAGAACCGATACTGAGTAAGCACATAGATTATTTATGGTTTAGTTCAGGATTAGTGAATTACCCAATGAGGATACATGTGAAGTGTGAAGTAATCAAATCGATGAACTATAAATAAATAAAATTTAGATAAAAGAAATATACTATCTCGAGAAAATTTAGGACCTCTGAGATTCAATTAAGTTTTGACCAATAGCAATGCGATGATTTACTAAGCTTGCTTTTACTAATTGTAGTGCGATAATAGCTATTTCAACACTCCCTTTTAATCCCGCACCATACAAAATAAATAAATAATTAATACATATAAAATTGTAAACTGATTGCAGTTTCTGTAACTTATGCAACTTTTTTTTTAATGTCAGCCACTTGCTTACTTGCTCGGATATACTCTACTTAAATGCTATTTGTCTTTAAAGCATTACGAACAAATTTTATCTTGATATCTATGCGCATCATTCTACCAAAATTATTTTCATTAGATACAAACTTAATGTATAACTGGTTGTCTTCAAAAATAACAAGAGTTTTACATTTGAAGTATAACAAACAATTTCCTTTAACCACAGGAAATCTTGTAATCCTTTGCACAAAGCAATAACTTAACTTCTGTCGATGAGAGTGCTATACATTTTTGCTTATTGCAGCACCACAACACAGGACAATTGCAAAACATTACAAAGTATCCAGACATTGACTCTCTATCGTTTACAGTTGAACCGCGGTATAAGCATCGACGTACATAGTCAATGTAGGGTTACTTAAACCTAAGTTTTTCTACTCAATTTTCATGTTTAATGTTTCCTTTATATATCTTTTTTTTATATATATATTTTTGATACACACCAAGCGGCATCAGTCGGGTGTTCTTAAAGCCGACTCGAACAAATTTACTGCAAATAAAATATCATTTCTAGAAACATATGCTAAATACAACAAGGAACCAACAATTTTACAATATGGCGCATGAAAAACAGTTCCTGTTTGAAAATCAGCAGCAAAAGATTTTGGCTCCATAGGAATAACCCTAGGATTACATGCAATCTATCAGACAACACAGTTATCATATCCAAAATTGTAGTTTCGTTCTTATTAGAACTTATCTGTCTAGAGTAGTGAATAACTGACCAACAAACTGCTAGATAAAGTGAATTTATATCATCAGTGAGTGTCCGCATGGTGCTGTTCAGCTTGTAAATTGAAGGTAAACTTTGGGTATTTAGCAGTAAGTTACCGCCCCTAAGTCAGATCTAAGGCAGAACTAAGCTCAATAAGGCAGACATGCCGGTTATCAGAATCAGAAACTGCAGTTTTGCTCTTATTAGAACTTCTTTTAGTCAGAAATAGTGCATAACCGAGCTGGAGGTCTCCAGTTCAGTGGGCTCCATATATGATCTAAATATCGGCTCTATGTATGATCTTCAGCCTTGGTAAGAAGCAGGCATTATTTTAAAGATAATGCTTCAAGATATTTTAGATACTATTTAAAGTTTTTTTTTACAATGAGACATCAAAAGCAATTTTTAAATTAAATCTATTAAACAGAAAATGTTTGTTATCCGAATTTAACAGGAAAACACATTATTTAAGTCTTAATAAATAAATTAGTTGCATAATTACTACATTGAAATTTCCGCTGAAATTATTCTTGATTTTAAATAAAATTTCTACATGCATAATTATTCGTTTTTATTCAATTGAAATGAGTTTGAAAAATCACCCCTATCAAATTAAAAAATCATCAGCGAAGTTTAATAAACATTTTCTTAAAATTAGACGAACCACTTTGTTTATATTACTTACACGGTGCTGTGGTATCTCAAGATCATAAGGTCATATCTATTTGGTCACATAATCATCACATATGAACTTTATAATGATAATAATGAGCAGATTAAATATATATATATATATATATATATATATATATATATATATATATATATATATATATATATATATATATATATATATATATATCTGGGACTGCCGACGAAAGTGAAAACTTAAAACTAGAAAATAAATTTGGTATGTTTGTGTATGTGTGCACGCGCGCGCGTGTGTGTGTTGTGTGTTACATTTTCATCAGAAATTAATTGTAGTTTCAAAAATTAAAACTTTATAATTTGTAGATTCAAAATATAAACTACAGTCTAGTTTTTACGTTTATCAGCAATCTGAGCATCAATTTTATACACTTTGGTTGGTCTATTTACGTTCGTTTATAAAGTTAATATTGATACAAATATAGAAAAGGTTTGAAAATAAATTCGTAGTTTTTGTTACTCAGTACCTTCTACGTAATCAATTCACAGTATTACCCCTCTTTAGCTGACTTGCTAAAAAGAGCCGACATGCTGTGAGATTGAACAGCATGCCAGAAATATCAAATTTTGAGGCATAACAGATAATTCAAGGTTCATTTCTAAAAAAAAATCAGTTTTAAATTTTAAAAAATGCGATTTAAGTAAAAAAAATTCAGTTTTTTTTTAAATTTTTTTAAAATTTATATGTATTATTCATATTTAATATAATGATTGTTTTACGCCCTAATCATCATCATCTTTATCATTATTATACTCTAAAACTTATACTATAGGTTTATAGTAACTAAAATAGGAAATAAAAACCTTGATTCGAACTTATTTAAATATCTTTTAAGGACTGCACCAACTGCAGTCGGATTCAAAATGTTGGTGAGGTGACGGTTTTTCAGTGTCGCAAAATGGATGTTTTTTTCCCACTTACTCAAAAATGCTCAACGCACCTAATGAAGTTTTCACTTCAAAAAGTTTTATGAAGACGAAATATACGAGAGGGTTTCACAGAGTTCGGTAACAAGAGCTCTGACGGCTCTGCATCGGGTAAAAGTGGGAGAGAAACCATATGTGGCGAGACGTCATACCTTCGGAAATTAAGTGATTAAGAAAGAGATGGCTGCATTTCTTACTTTTTTTATTTACTCATATACATTTCCTTCTGAACGTGTAAGTTCTTGTTCGACTGCCAACATGCCAATTTAAAAAATCTTACAATGTACGCAGTGGCTATATTTCTACGCCTTTTTGACCATTATGAAGCAAAGTATTAAAATTTAAAGTATTATAATAATTTCAAATCTTTACCTTCACCCCATCTGTGCTTTTATAAGCAAAAAAATATAAATCCATAAATAAAATAAAAATAAGAGAATTTTTACGCTTTTCAACGTCGTTTACGACACGCCTTTAGGGGTTGCTCTCAAAAGTGCTGGAAGTAAAAGGAAACTCCACGCAATTTATCGTAAAATTAAAACCAAAAAAATTAAAAATCGTACAAAGCTGCCATAAGACCTTACAATCGTACAGAACGTCCGAAAATCTTATAATGTTACGGTTAAATTGTACAAGTTGACACCTGTGCGTTCGTGTCTGACGTGTATATGACCAAAAGATCATTGTAGGGCCAGCATTTTTCGACGGAAATTTTGAATCGCTTTGGTTTCAATGAGTGTTAAATGTAAAACAAAGACACCGTGAAGTAAGGGGGGAGGGGTTAATGTTTGAACTAGCTTGTTATTAACTTATTTCAACTACATTTTTCAATATATGTTAATATTTACGTACGTTATACCTATGTGGCATCTCTCCCACATAATGAGGAGAGATGCCAAACTTTTCAAAATTGTAAATGAAGAGGCATTTTGTTTAGAATTCTTTTGTTTTTTGAACGCCAAGAAAATGCGCGAGGAAGCATATGGTAATCAGGAGGCATTGGAATGAAGAGCACTTAATTCTGGTTGCTGAAAAAGTTAAAAAAAAAAAAAAAAAAAAAAAAAAAAAACGAAAAATATCGAAAAATGAAGTTCAAAAACTTTATGGAATGCCGTGGGAAATGCTATATTAATGCTTTATCATCCTAATGCTATTCCAGATCATTTCTTTACTATTGCTGATTTAATTGAAGTAGCTTCTCCTTATATTCCTCTTGAAAGTGCTGCTACTCCAGCTCTGTCTCCAGAAAAAACCATCAACTTCCAGACAAACATCTACTAGTACAGAAACCCCTACAAAGATTCTTGAGAAATCTTATCCAATCCCAAAACTACCTAGCTCTACAATGAAGCGAAAACAAGTTGCTTGTGTGCGCGGAATGTTGGAAAAATTATTATCTAAGAAATAAAAAAAGAAAAAAAAAACTGACTGGATTTAATGTTTCTTATGCTAAAAATGGCTGCATGAGTCGTGTACAACGTACTGTAATAATTGTGGTACGAAAAAAATCATCAAAAAGATCAAAAACAGGAAGCAATAACATAGATGGCATCTCTCGCACATTAATATGGTCTCTCCCACACATTATGTGGGAGATGGCCTGTTGTCGACTTACAATTTTAATTTTTTATTTCTTTTTTATTTAAGTCGAAAGCTTTTTAATGGTTATTTTAATACTTAATAGTAGTGTAACTACAATATAAAACATAAAAGGTTGAATTTAATTGCATTTTTAATTTTTTATCAAAATTTTTACAAAAAGGATGGCGTCTCTCCTACTTTTACCCTACCTTCTGTATGTATTAAAAACACACTGAAGATAACGAACATAATCAGAGCTTTCAAACGGTACCGGTGGATGGAGGTGGGTGTCCCCTAACAGGACATAATGTCAGTTAGAATATGACAGCGTTGACGGAAACAAGTCTCGCTACTAAAACTAAAAGAGTGATTAAGTGTTTGCGTTGTCAGTTATTGGATCATCCTCCTTTCAGTCCTGAACTCGCACCAAGTCATTTCCATGTCTTTGGACCTCAAAGGGAACGCTTGGGAGGTCAGCAGTTTATAACCAATGCTGCGGTTTAACAAATTATCTTGACGTGTTTTCACATTCTTAACGATGATTTCCTCCATGCCGCGGCTCCAAGCTTTTCTTTAAAAGTCCAAAAAATGCAAGTCACTTGTTGCAAGGTCGGGACTTTAAAAAGTGTGACCCAATACCTCCCAGAGCAAAAAAATTATTAAAATTCTTTTTTCATTTGCGGGACATGTTTTCTTCAACTCAGCCATCTTCTAACTCACATTTTGTCCTGTTAGCGGACACCCAACTCCATCCTCCGGTATCGTTTTCGTTGTCTGCAGCATGATTTTCATTCATACAAAAAACCTCTAATCAAGTTTACTTTTTGAAACTCTTGTTACTTTACTTTTTGAAACCCCTTCATATTAAGACAAAATAAATATAATGAGTCAAACTGTGTATTTAAAATAAAAAAGCGAATTAAAATGAAAACTAAAAATTAAATTACAAAAATATACGAATCTTAATTGAATTAATTTCACTAAAATTAGTTTATTGGGATAAATCGTAAAAAACTTTCAGATACGATTTCTGCACGACGATGAATTTTCTTATTTTTGCTTCAGCTGCAATGAAACCTCTTTCAAATAAATAAATTAAAAAAAAAAAAAAAAAAATAAGAAGGCTGTAAAAGATAAATACCGTCGCTGCATTCTACTTTAAATTCTCGTTTCCTGTTTAGCCGCAGGTGTATTTGTGAGATGGCGCATTGGACATAACTTGAAAACAAAGTCAATAATCGAAAAGTTTAAGAAAGAAAACATGTTTTTCCCCCCACCAAGTTTCCATTTAGAAATGTTTACACAGCATGATTCTTATTTTCAGTCTTAAAAATTATCTTCTGGGGATAATAAAAGCAATGTGTTTCTAAAAATATATTTAGGTTCATTCAAAAAGACATTTTAGCAAAATAACAAGCTATGTAAACAACTTTCATTTTAGTTTGTTGTGTAAGTTGAATACCACACAGCATTAACTCCTTAACAATTGGACCCGATGTAGGTAAAATATGATTTTTAAATTGATAAGTATAAATGCTGCAAGTTTGTTTATTCAAACTGTATGTAGGGTTTATACAAATGTTGCCTCAAATGTAACATTTATCAGAGATCGCCCTTAATGTAAGTCAAAGTTCATACTCAGTTCGAAAAAGAAAGTTCCATGACTTTTCTAAGAGTTTTTCATGACCTTGTTATACGAAGAGAGCAGTACTATTTAATGCCCAACTTGTCCATTTTAAGAAATGGACATAGGCAAAACTTTTACATTAATGCCACTACCTCATCGAAGCATTTTCTAGTGACTGAAAAAATATCAGTGCACACTGCAGAAACTAAAAAAACTATTCTTATTTGTCAGTATCATATGAATTTTAGTAAAATAAAAATGCAGTGAATGCAGCGTAATAATGTTAAATTGTGTGAAAAATATTTAATAAATATGGCAGAAGAGTAATTATTGGGACAACTCTTGAATGAGTCATGACCAAGTTTCTAATAGTAAATTTACTTCATAAAAATATTGCCCTTTGCTATCAATAGAGGATCTAAGCATACATGTTACTTGACAGTATTTTAGTTCATTAAGTAAAGCCACGTTTTTCGGTAAATTCATTTTTAGCCTACTTTCCCAGTAAAAGTCAGGAAAAGAAGAAAAAAGCATGAAAGAAGGCTTAATGCATCTTAAAAATATCGCGAAAAACAAAAAAAAGTCAAGAATAAATAAAATAATTAAATAAATATCGAAAAATTAAAAATGGGTTTTATATTTAATCACATAGAGTAAAGAAATTACATAGAGAGGCCCTGCTATACTAAGAAATTGAAGCCGGAAGTTGCACCGCTGTATCCCAAGCTCCTTAGCTTCTTGCTAAGTATTTTAAGATACATCTTGATTCAAAACATTCCATTACTGAACCTCAATTGGTCGTTAATTTAAACTTAGATATTGTTGCAAGTTTATGAAGCACGTTTTTGAAATTGCATTAAGACATGAATTAAAATGCAAACCAATCCGCCAGCTATTTTATACGGTCTCTTTGCGAGAGTGGTGAAAACTATACTCGCGAAGCGATCACATTATCATAACCCCGCTCATCATTGCACCGCTGTATCCCTTAATTACGGCTTCAATTTCATCTCCTTTTTTACCATAGACGGGGTCTCTCTATGTATATTTCTTTACTTTATGCTTAATCATAACATCGTGAAATTACATGAAATTTACTGTTTTCACACATAACTTTTTTAAACTAAGTTTTCAATTAATAAATTATAGCCTAAGTTGCTCCCTGATAATGTAGCTATCTATGGTGAAAAAATGGTTAAAATCCGTCCAGTAGTTTTCAAGTTTACCACGGACATCCACTCAGAAGTAGCCATTTATGTATCAAGATGAGGATGCAATTCCTAAGAAAGCAATAAATGTCATGCTTGCTCCAGAGAAGCCTTGATTCAAAATTTACATTATGATTACTTTTAATATTGCTGTTGTACGGCAACGAATTTTCAAAACAATGGGTTTAATCTTTAACTGTTTGATGTGGAAAGCCTAATTTGGCTAGTGCTATTCGGAGCTAAAATAAAACTTAACTGAATAGTAAGCACTTTCATTTTTTTTGCTTACCCGTTTTAAACATAAACCTGGCCAGCTTCCTCATTTGACAACTCATTACATTACTATTGCAAAAGTTAAGAACAAAAAATAAAGCACAGATGATCTAATAAATTTACCTTGCTACTTTTCTCGAACAAAAAAAGTTGATAAATTATTTTTTATTCATGATGCAATTGCGCAAAGGAAAAAGATATCGAAAAACATTTAGAACGGAAAACTTGAAATTGCGTTTAATAAAAACACTTTTTGGATCCATTTCCATTCTAAAGCACAACTTTAAGAAAGGAAGTAATACTAAAAATATCCCCAGGGAGCAAATAAACAATGAAACGCTTTTATAAGCACAACTTCTGTTTTCCAGGGACCCAGATTTTTTTCCTCTTTGCTAACGCCCGCAGGTGTTTCGTGGAAAATGAAAAAATAGTGGACGCGTTGAAAAAAAAGTCACTAAAATCGGAAGCACTGTAGGTGTCACTACTTTTGACTAAAGTTATTCTTTTCCCCTTTTTATGAAATCTTGCTTGAATATTCGCATGAATATTTTCATTCCTCTCACAGCTTTAGGGCTTAAAATCTTAACTGAAATTTTTTTAGGTATTTTGCGCTTATTGAGATGCTGCAAACATTTTTCTTAAAATAAAAATATAAAATGTAGCAAAATCAAATAATGTACGTCTATTATATTTTTCTTAGTTAGGTATATAGCACGAAAAAAAATGATATACAGGTAGTTATCAAAATAATGGAAACACCTATGAACAAAAGTGATTTTTGGATGTGCTTCGTAAGCAATGAAGAACAAAATTAGGTATCTGTTTTGTTGGAGCGCGTCTAATTGGAACAAGGGCAACTGAAACATCTCAACATTTTGGTGTTTCTAGAGGTACAGTATCTGAAGTCATGACAGCATAAACATAACTCGGTACAACAAGCTCGGCAAAGTAAAATAGTGGACAGAAAAGAGAAGCTCAGTAAAAGAAACCGACGGGTATTGAAGCGGATTGTAATGTCTAAA
Organism: Uloborus diversus; assembly: GCF_026930045.1. Lineage (NCBI taxonomy): Eukaryota > Metazoa > Arthropoda > Arachnida > Araneae > Uloboridae > Uloborus > Uloborus diversus. The sequence continues at coordinate 75,867,539 of NC_072737.1, read as the reverse complement.
ACGCGAACACAACAGCAGCAAAGGTGACCACAGAACTCAATCACCATCTGGATTCACCAGTGTGAGTGATTGCAGTCAGAAGGCATCTTTATTTACCGAACATTTACAGCAGGGTAGTCATTCCCAACATACTTGTCACAGAGTGTTTCCATTATTTTGATAACTACCTGTATAACTTTTGCCTGAAACTACGTATTATTTTGTTTAGTTGAAAATTTTGTGTAAACTTACAAAAAAAAAAAAAAAAAAAAAAAAAAAGAGAGAGAAAATTAAAATGTAAAATATGTATCAGCATAACTTGGACTCCTTACCAATATTTAAGCTGATATTAAACAATTTTATTTTTCTCTATATTATGACTCATTGTAGGGTAATGTAAAGCAAAGCGAAATGGTTAAAATAGCGTACTTTTTTCAAAATAAACAAATTGGAAATTTATTTTAAAAATTTTGGTACACAAAGAAAGAACAATGTATTTTATAAACAAACTTACTCTGAAACATCATTTTTAAGCTTCGGCCCTAAATTTGTACCTTAAAAAATGTGAAAAAAATTTCACTTTTTTTATGGGGTAAAGTGAAAAACAAAACATTTTTCTAAAAAATGTTTTTTATTTAATAATTAAAAATATTTCTAATACATCAGTAAATGAAAGAATGTATGAAGAAGTAAATATATAGTGAAAATGATAATTAAATGAAATAATTAAAAAATGAGAAATAGTAAATGAGTGAGCAAAATAGTGAGCGAATAAGAAAATAAGTGAATTATTAAAGGAAAGAATAAAAGTAGAATAATTGATAATCGAATACGTGGGTAATTTAATAAATGATTAAATACGTAAGCAAAATGAGCTATTTCACTTTGCCCCATCCATTTTGCTTCGCATGCATTTCACTAAGCGTACAAAATATTTTAAATAAGAGTAAACTTAATGTTAAACAAATAAATGCTGCAACGAATAATATAAAGTCTCATTAAATATTTTAAATGTAAGAACTAGAACTTTATCGTTTGAAAGTAAGAATTAATAATTTTTGACTTTCATCAAAATATTACAATATGAGTATCATTTTTGGAAAATTTTCACTTTGCCCCGATATTTCACTTTGCCCCAGACTCCCCTACTGTCCTTACTGTCGATGGTCTCGATTTAAACTAAATATCAGTATTTTCAAGCGATCAGTAAAATTTTTAGTGTCGTCGGCAGTTGTCTCGTGCTGATGCAAATGCTTTTCTTTTTGGAAAATTGCTTGTATTTTTAATTTTCTAAGATAATATTTTCTTGAGTAGAGTAGACAATATGCGATTCAACATAGTTAAAATATTACCAGATATGTCGCGCTAAAACACAGTAAATATTTCTGCGTTTCACTTTGCCCCGATATTTCACTTTGCCCCAGACTCCCCTACTGTCCTTACTGTCGATGGTCTCGATTTAAACTAAATATCAGTATTTTCAAGCGATCAGTAAAATTTTTAGTGTCGTCGGCAGTTGTCTCGTGCTGATGCGAATGCTTTTCTTTTTCATTTCTTCTTACCTTAACACCAGATGCCTATTGGGAAAGCTGATGTATTTTTCTCTCTACAAGATAATGTTTCTGGATGAAATTTAGCAGAAATTTTAGCAAAAAACCTTGTTTTTGTCTAAATTTTAGTTTACAAAACATCGGTTTTTTAAAAGAAATACAGGATGCTACATGACAAAACTACTCCGAAATGAGCTTTTTTAACAAAAATGTCAAAGATGTTTGCACAGTTAGTTTATCACTTTATATTCATAATTAATTCGAAAAAACTGAAAACTCATAATTTCATAATTAACTGCAAAAATCTTTTGAAAATTTTTTCAGAGAATTATATATATATATATATACATATATATATATACTGCTGGACATTGAAAATGTAAGACCAAGAAGGAGAAAGTGATGAAATTTGGAAAAAAGACAAAGACAGCAAGGAATAATATATGATCTTAGTTTCAAAATGATAGGCAGAATACAGAGCGAGAACGGCGTCGACTTTTTAGGATGTAGTGGTTAGTACGTCGTGGACAGCGATACACGAAGAAACACGTCTAGGCAATATAGTCCAGGATCTGAAGGGGGTTGAGCATGCATGGAAAGGCTGAAGCTATATTATTTCTGACTATTGTTACAATCACGATGGTGATTATGAAACCACATGTCGTCGCCCCCCTGGGTGGTCGACAACCCCGGGGGAGGGGGGAAAGCAGTGGGGGAGCCGTTTTCTAAAACAATCATAACTCGCGAACTATTTGAGATAAAACATTGAAAAAGAGTGGCAGTCGACGCAACAAAACAAGGGCTTCATAAAAGCTAAGTATGATTATGGGCCTATCTTTTTTGGTTTCTGAGTAAAATTCCATTTTTCGCAAACAAGCAAAATTTTTGAGTAAAATGCGCAAAACAAACTTTTTTTGACCAAAATAAATTCCAAATCAAAATTGTTTGATTTTTTTTCAAATCAAATCCAAAATATCATTATTCAGTTTGTTAAAATCATTTAAGTACTGTTAACGCGTTGAAAAACAAAATGACAGTAGCAAGCTCGAACACGATTTGCATTATAGTTCACGATCTGAAGGGGTATTTTGAGCGTGCATGGAAGACCTGACGCAAAATTATTTCTGATTAATGTCACAGGCACTATAGTGATTATGAAACCACATGTCTTCGCCCCCTGGATGGTCGACAACCCCGGGGTAGGGAGGGGGAAAGCAGTGGGGGGAGCCGTTTGCTAAAAGACTCATAACTCGCGAACTATTTGAAATTAAACTTTGAAAAAAGTGGCAAAAGATGCAACAGAACAAGGGCTTGAAAAACCTAAACATGTTTATGGTTCTATCTTTATTGGTTTTTAATTAAAATTCCTTTTCTAGCAGGCATGCAAAAATTTTGAATAAAATACGAAAAGCTTTTTTTTTTGAAAGATAAGTTCTCTTTTTAAATTATTTAACCGTTTAGAGAATCAATAAAACCGGAAACTTCATTATTCAGTTTGTTTAAGACTACTTAATTATTACCAACGTGAACGTTAAAAAGCGAAATAGAAAATGCAAGCACTTGCCTAAGTTAGCGCATTGAATAAAACGGCAGTATGCTAAGGAGAAAAAAATAGCCTTATTATCCTTATGACGAACTATTCATTCTTCAGTTTACAAACTTATTCTAATTGCAAAGTATTCAACTATGGCTTTAATTTTGTTATATACTGATTTAAATTTGAGAGGAACTAGGGAACCAGGCCCAGAGTAGTTTTAATTCAAATATAATTTTAATTTATTTCTATTAATTTATGTTTTCAATTTGCACATAAGAATTTTGCGGGTATTGTTTTGCGGTTATTGCTTTTTATAATTTACTCAACAAAGAACAATGATACAAGAAATAATATGTACTAAATAAATATAAAAAATGAGAAGCTTGAGCTTTTATGAAAACGAATATAAATATAAAATTATACACTAGAGTTCTAAAACAACTAATTAAATAAAATTAGTAAAATAATGCGTATTAAAAAATAATTGTAGAACATCTATATGCATACATAAAGCATTAATATATCAGAAATTCTGAAAGCTGGATCATACTCTTTTTTGTTGACTTGTAATTGTTCTATTGAATCGTTCTCTTCTGAGTATTTTGTAGTTTATGGGTTTTTGCTTTAGCCTTAAAAGCACAGTATTTACAGCAAGATGAATTATTCATTAAAAAAAAAAACAAGATTATTTACAGTTCCTGCCTGCGCAGGGTGGAATTAAACTCTCTGGTAACGTTGGCTGCATCATAAGGTGTGGGGCTTTATTGTTTTATCTTCATTCAAGTGAAACCCAAGCTTGGTTACATCTAAAGGCACTGCTAAGGTACAGAGGAATTGATTCAATAGTAGAGTTGAGCAATACTTCTTAGCACATGTTGGGAAGAATTGCAGGAGCATGGTAAAGAGCTGATATTATATTTATTTCTGATGGAAATGACAAGAAATTATTGTGTGTGTGTGTGTGTGTGTAATGTACTTTTCGGAACTTCTGGTTTTCAAGTGATGAAAACGACAGTGAGATGTACCGATCGTGTTTAAGGTCTACTCTCGTAGTTTGACTATTGGAGAGAAAATTTTAATATTTTTTATTTGGAGACCTGCAAAATCTTTGCTACATTTGAAAGTAGTGTTTGGGACTTATGGACCAGAGTCATTTCATCGATAATTTGAACTTTGTTCATAAAATAGGGTGCTTCTTCCAGAGTTTTGTTGCAAGAAGTATAATTTTCAATTACATTCACGAAATCAGACCTCGCGCTTTGCTTCAGTGAACCATTCTGATGAACCTAACCTAGCATTGGGCTTCTGGTATGGGAATGATTTTTAGATGTACTAACATCACTTTTGAGCTAACGTTTCCCAGGTTAAATGTTTTTTTGGTTTTCTTTTGCTGTTTTGCAGTTGCTATTGAAGACATTGCCATTGCAGGACTTCTCTGGATAAGAGACTGTTCACATTTTCTTTAACGTTCCACTGAAATTTTGCTGCTGCTTATGTGGCAATAGCCTCGCTCACTATGTTTCATAACTCAGGTGTAAAATCTGCAAAAGGGTTATCCTGATCATTTATCCTTTCCGTAATTTCTTCGTACTTGCAAACTTGAATGTTTTAATTTTTTTTTAAATGCCATTGTGACCCATACTAAGCAGCTATAATGCGTTAAAGGTTAAGTAATTACTTAACTGGGACATTGCTTTGATAATATTACGAAATAAAACCGCCAAAACAGGAGAGCCACAAAATTGACTTTGGTTTACGTCGAGTCTTCAAGGTACATTCCGCAAACTTGTTTTTTTTTTTTTTTTTTTTTTTTTTGTGAATTACCTCAAATGCTTTTTGAGCTTGCTTTTATTTCACTTTTCAACGCTTTGATAATATTTAAGTAATTTTAATCTAACTGGATAATGATATTTCAGATTTTATTGGTTCCTTTAACAGTTAAATAATTTTGATAATTTGAAAAAAAAAAATGCGTATTTTATTCAAATTTTTTGCTTGTTTGCGAAAAATAGAATTTTACTCAGAAATTAACAAAGATATGATCATAGTCATATTTAGCTTTTATAAAGCCCTTGTTTTGTTGCGTCGATTGCCACTTTTTTCAGTGTTTTATTTCAAATAGTTCGCGAGTTATGAGTGTTTTAGCAAACGGTTCCCCCCACTGCTTTCCCCCCCTCCCCCGGGGTTGTCGACCATCCAGGAGGGCGAAGACATGTGGTTTCATAATCACTATAGTGCCTGTGACATTAATCAGAAATAATTTTGCGTCAGCTTTTTTATGCATGCTCAAAATACCCCTTCAGATCCTGAACTATAATGTAAATCGTGTTCGAGCTTGCTACTGTCATTTTGTTTTTCATCGCGTTAACAGCAGGGCTGTGGAGTCGGAGTCGGAGTCGGAGTCGAAGAGTCGGAGTCGGATAGATTTTGGGGTAAAGGAGTCGGAGTCGGAGTTGTTCAAAAACATGCCGACTCCGACTCCGACTCCAGACTTCTTATTTTCTTTCCTTTTCACTGATTCTTCTTGCATTTTTTAAAAACTGACTACCAATTGGTTCGATTACATGTATAAAAAGATACTAATGTGAAAATAACAGCCGTTATGGCAATCAGCTAGCTTGAGTGCTTACCGAACTTTCTGTAACCGTCCCCTAGTTTGCTTGCTTTTGAACTTAACTAATAGCAACTGTCAGCAAACGATTTTGTTGCCTAACATTTTCAATTAATCACTTTCAAATAAAAATAGAAATACAGTGTTTTATTCGATCCCAGTTATAAAATAGTAAAAGAAATGTAACAAATTAGTAAGTCGAGGCCCGTAGCTAAGGTTAAAACGTTTAGGGGTAATCGGCAAATTCAAAAAAGTTATGCCGCGAAAGCACGAATCCAAAAGATCCGATGAAATAATCTCATGTTTTTTTTTTTTCTTTTTTAAGACTCTTTCTATAAGCTTGGTGTTCACTAAAAAGTATTTAACAAAATAAGTGTAAATGATTTCTTGATTACAACACTCAATAATAGCAGTTAATCTTAAAATCTTCATATTAAGGTTAATTTTAAAGCAGCCAATAAAATTTAAATTAAAAATTTAGCGGAGAAGAAATATAGGTATAGTAAAAGCTATTCGTATAAATTTGTATTTGTATAAATTTGTATAAAATTAGCTCCTGACGTATATGTGCCCTATTTTCGCTGAAATTTTATTGATGAAATATAATTTAAAATATATTCGCGAAAATTTTCAGAATTAAAATATTTATATTTTTTTATAAACTCTGAAATTATTTTGTGGTGTCATCTACCAGATGGGTGTCACCAGGGGCAACCACGCCCTCTCAAGAACTTTGATTTAGAAAAAAGCTTTTTTTCTCTCAAGTTACAGCTTTCAAAAATTGAAAGCACACGATTTGATCAATATCAATTTGTTAAACATTAAAGGGGAGAGGGGAGGCAAATTACAGATAATCCTTTTCAAATTTTTTAAAAGGGATTTTTAAGTCATCTCACTTTTTAACTCGTAACTATTGGAAAATTTGATTTTTAAATTGAATTTCTAACGTTGTATGCGTTTACAATACAAAACAAAATGCGAAATTTTCATAAAAAGGAATTAATATTTAAATCTCTTTTTAGAGGTTTCTCCCCTTCCCCTGAAGGTAGAGAGGGAGTTGAGGAAATAAAATTGAAAATATAAAATAAATACGGAGTCGGAGTCGGAGTTGGAGTCGGAGTCGGGCGTTTCAAAATCCAGGAGTCGGAGTCGGGGTCGGAGTCGGCCATTTTCCTTCCGACTCCGCAGCCCTGGTTAACAGTACTTAAATGATTTTAACAAACTGAATAATGATATTGTGGACTTTATTTGAAAAAAAAATCAAACAATTTTGATTTGAAATTTATTTTGGTCAAAAAAAGTTTGTTTTGCGCATTTTATTCAAAAATTTTGCTTGTTTGCGAAAAATGCAATTTTACTCAGAAACCAACAAAGATAGGTCCATAATCATATTTAGCTTTTATGAAACCCTTGTTTTGTTGCTTCGATTGCCACTTTTTTCAGTGTTTTATCTTAAATAGTGCGCGAGTTATGAGTGTTTTAGAAAACGGCTCCCCCACTGCTTTCCCCCCTCCCCCGGGGTTGTCGACCACCCAGGGGGGCTACGACATGTGGTTTCATAATCACCTTCATGCCTGTAACAATAATCAGAAATAATATTGCGTCATCCTTTCCATGCATGCTCAATCCCCTTAGATTCCTGTCTAATAAGGGTGCGGATAGTGTCCAGAAGGATGGCTCTACATTCCCTTTCAACCATTTGCCACAGTTCGTCTTCTGAACAAGGCAGGGACAGAATCTGCAAAAGGCGTCCAATCATATCCCACATATGTTTGATTAGTGACAGGTCAGGAGAGTACGGTGGCGAGGGAAGCATCTGTGTGCCTTGGAGAGCATGTTGGCAGGGTCTAGCACTGTGTGGTCGCGCGTTATCCTGCTGAAAAATTGCATTAGGTAGCCCTTGAAGGTAAGGGATTGCCACAAGCCGCAACACATTATCCAATTATCGTCATGGTGCTCTGAATACGAACTAGAGGTGATATGGAATTGTACGTAATTGCGCCCCAAACCATTATGCCACGTTGTCGTGCGGAGGGACGTTCCACAGTTACTGCCGAATTAGATCTGTCTCCACGTCGAAGCCACACACGTATGCGGCGAACTATCACCGGATAAACAGAAGCGGGATTCATCTGAGAACAGGACATTTCGCCATTCTATCATCCATGTCGCTCTAGTCCGGCACCATACTAAACGTTGCTGTCTATGTTGTATGGTCAATGGCAGTCTTCTTAGCGGACGCCGTGATTGCAGACCACGTGCGACCAAACGACGGGAAATGGTTCTGGTTGACACGGGAACATTAAGGGTATCTTGCACTTGCTGCAGAATCGAGGAACAAGTGACGTGTGGGTCTGCTACAGCTTGTCGATGGATGCGCCGATCCTTGCGTTGTGACGTCACTCTGGCTGCCTCTGCACCCCTCAGTCTTGCCACATTTCGCGTTACAATCATCTTTGTCTCAGCCGATGCACCGTGCTCGCATCCATGTGGGTATCAGCTGCAATTTGACGTACGGACCAACCCATAGATCTTAGAATATATGTGCCTTCTCCCCACTTTTCTCCTCAGAGCGCGCATCAACATCCCCCGTTGGACATCACGTGATCAAGGGACACCTCTCACAAGAAATTGTTTCCCCTATCGAAGAGAATCACTTTGCGCCGCGATCATTTGCACAATTAAGGGAAATTAAAGCATTTAACCCATGGGTTAAATGCTTTAAGCATGGGTTAAACTCCCCTTTAAGCATGGGTTAAATTAAAGCATTTAACCCATTATTAAAGAAAAGGGGAACACTCTGTCCCTCACGTAACACCTCATATTTTTCACTAAAAGTAATAATTAAAAAAGGTAACAATTTTGTTTTCATTAAGAAATTGCAAATGTATTTGTTGTACTTTTGCAAAAAATGTCCTTTGTTACTTTTTAAGTTATTACATTTTAATGAAATGTGGGACAAAATGACAGCTTTTTCATGGAATGGTCCATTAGATATTTTCCCAATCATAACTTTTGAAGCAGGCGCACAAGCTATTTAAACTTTTTTTCAAGTGCTTTAAATACTGAGTAGAAATAGACGTCTTCAAAAATCTTAAACAAAAATTGACCTTATAAATTTCCTTTTATTTCAATCAAATTTTTCAAATACAGATAAATGGTTTCAATGCGTGCTTTTTCCCACAACTTTTGAAGCCAATGCAACAATTTAACATAAAACCCTATCTAAAACCATAAACCAATTAGAAATACTAATGTAAATAGTATCGAATGTCAATTAACTCAATTAAATAATATTCTAAGATTCGCATGCGTTTCGCACCAACACTCTATTAGCCAAACAAATAACTTTGGTTTGATCCTGATTTTTAAGCAACTTCAGTGTTTTTTTTTTTTTTTTAAGTACTCAGAAAATAAATTCATTTGCAATTATAAACTACATGAATGGTCATTTGACTTCCGCCCCCTCCCCAATTTTTCTTTTCTTTTTTTTTCGTCCTACAGGATATGACAATTTAAACTCGAGGGTGAAGAAAACTAGTGATTATTGTCCCTCAACAATATTAATTTTGTCACTTTCCTACTTGTTGTTCTTTGTGAATTATTTTCATTGTTTGAATTGACTGCGTGATACATTCCAACGCTTCAACATTTAGTAACGACTAATTTTATAAACTTGTTAACGAGAAAATCTGCTGCTTCTGTTTCCAACATATGCTTATTTAAACTTAGAAAAACGGAATTAGAAATTTTCTCATAACTCTTGTGGCTTCATGAGTAACATTATATTTTTGTGTTTTACCCCCAAAACTTTTTCACATTCTCGCTCAGTTGTTCTTCACAAATGTACATATTTCAATGGTTGCAATCTTGCAATAAGTTATCATACTTGAATGTGTCTCAAAATTCTTAAATTTTATTATGCCTATTTTTTAGTTTATTGTAGTTAAGACTGCGTTGCAGTCGTCGCAGTTCACAACAGAGTGCACTTGCCGGACAAAAAATCCAGCGTAGTCAGAAACATCACTAATATACTGCGTCATGTTAACTGAGATGATTTCTGAACTTTCCAAATCGTCGTCAAAGGAATCGGAAAAAAAGGCTTTCTTTCAAATCATTTTTGCTACGCTTCAAATTTAATCTTAGCATTTGAAGGTTGTTAAAATCAGCGCAATTTAAAGAACTGAACTCCTTAAATTTCCATATGAATGAATAATCTTTTTTTCGCACTTCGAAATTGTCCGACGATTATTGCTGAATCCCCCCTCACAACCTGATCGCACTGAAAAAAGTTTCAAGGTGATCCTGAGTAAGCTTATAAGTCATTATGCAGTTTAGAACTGGAATTCGGGTACCTACATACTTTTCATATGTTCCCAGCACACTTTTCATAGAAATTAGGAAACTTAAAAATCCAGTTTTTCGAGGACATACTATAACTAATTTTCCATCACTTGTTTTTAGTGATTTAATATAATGTTCGGCATCTACAATAAATTGCTTAAAATATTCTTAATTCCGACTCTGCAGGGGACTTTTTTTGCCTTTAGCAGAAAGAAAGATTTCTGTTACTCAGAAAGTCCACTATGTCTTTAATAAAATTGGCACCAGCATCGCATTCATTAAACCCTCTTTCGCTAGAAAATCTCAGATTCAAACATATAGAGATTTCTCCTATAAGTATAATGAAAATCTTCAGATAATCCTAGACTTTTAACGACGCTTCGCATTGTTAGATCACTGCTGCCCGAGAAGAGGGAGACACGATGTCCCTTGATCACGTGATTCTCGGCAGAATCATGATGACCCCACTTTCTCCGGGCGAAATACGCTGCGTTGTAGGAGAAAGGCCTATCTATCCCTTTTAAAGATCTATGGACCAACCTCCCCTTCTCTGTCCGATCACCATACCCCCTCGTAAAATCGTCTATCTGCTGGAAGTGCCTTCGTTGACGGAGGCCTGGTAGTCTCTTGTGTTACACATGTCCTCCAAGACAAAAACAAAATTTCTTCGATAATTCTCCAATCAGAAATAACGACACGAATATTGCCCATTCCGCAAATTCCTTCCCTTATATCTTACTTCACGTGCGTGGGAGAGCTGCGCATTTCACATCATTTACATAACTCAGTGATGTACGTCTACTTTAAAATTTGCATAAATTTCTGAACACTCCTTCTTGGTGTTGCATTTTCATTGTATAAATACAGGGTGATTCAGTATTTTAAAATATATGTATACATGTTTATCAGGCCCACAATCACCAGCAAAAATCATAACGGAGCATACGGTCACAAATGCACTACTAAAAATGTCCTGAGGCAGTAAATAAACAATGAAGCGTTTTTAAAAGCGCGTACACAAAAATCTATGCTAGTAAAACGTGTGCTCGTATGTCTGTTTCTGTGTCCGTCTGCCTTTAAATCTTTCTCCTTCAGACTTGTTATGTCTGCCAGGTCAATACAAGTACCGTTGGATACAGGGAATAGACCGGAAGCCAATTCCCTCCTGTCTCCCCGATACCAACTTTAAAGATCTGGATATAAGAGGCCGAACATCTAGTCTAAGGATGTCATCAGGACATCCAGGAGTAAATGCATTAAAACATCAATAATTGTCACCCACCGCAAGGAGGCAATGAGCCATTTCAGGTGGCAAACAAGAGTGTGGCGAGTGCAGCGAGAAGGAGGCGGAGCCACCTATTTTAAAAAATAAAAGATGTGAAAAGGTGATAAGAAAACATATTTTTATGCATACACATTGTGCACAACACTTTTGTTTCTAAGAAAGGTTTAAATCAGTTGTTGAAAGTTGATGGGCTTGGTAATAATATTGCTGTTGTAACTTTTATCCTTGTACATTGTGTTACTTAAATTTTCAAGGTGGTGCACCTTAGTACATGTAGTATCTTCTCTGTTTAGAAGAAATATTGTTTTAGACGAGAAAAAAATCTTTACTGGAGAGTGAATAACGAGAAAAATATTTTAGCAGCTCCTTTAAAGAATATACAAGTACATGTATTACTTTTAACAGCTCAAAAACTTATTGTACGTAAATCACGATTTCAACAGCATATAGTTCAAAAGATTACAAAACTGTTTTTACCATTATTTTGCTTACTTCAGGAGCAAATTACATTCACTTCTCTGAAAATGTTGAAGTTTCCCCCAATAGATAAATCTATTTTTTCTTGCATTTCTTTTATAGATGAATAAAAAAAAAATCTCCATTGGTACTATTTTCATGAAAACCAAATGTTACCATTTACTCAAAAGCAGAGAGATAAAAATATAAATAAAGGAATTCAGGACATTTCATCATATCAGGTAAGTTTTCTTTCCATAAGAAAATGAAAATGTAAATGAAAAAGTGGAAGAAAAATCTATTCTTTGAACTTCGGAAAAAATTAAACAGTAGGTGATGTCTACTGCTTGTTAGTACCTTCCTCCTGTCAAATGTCCTGCCCTGTTTCAATTGGCTAAATGAATCAATGCAAAATACACATCAGTAAGCATCTGCTTATCGCTAACTGCATGGATATTTTTTTTTCGCATTTTCTTCTCATTGTGATTGAACAAAAGGCCTTTACATCATCTTATACTCAAAACACTGTAGTCTACTTGTTACTGTTTAACAAACTACAAAAACAGGTAATTTTTAGTTTTTATGATTTGCAAGGATGGACATTTTAAAACAAGTTCTGATACTTAATAGTATTTCCGGCGAATATATTTCCGTATGTGAAAACTTGATAGTGTTTGAAGACAAATGTTGCAGGTTTTTTAACGGACATTAATGGTCTTTTTTTAGCATTTATGGCTTATTTGGTATCGTAAGGAAAACCGACATTTGGAGCTTTAATTAATTTTGATATTCGACCAACAATACAGTGCCAACTTAAACAGACTGCCGAAAAAACCCTATTGGTGAAAAGTACAAAAAAAAAATAAAAAATAAAAAATAAAAATACTGTTAATAGTTAAAAGGAAGATACTTGAGGAAAATATATAACATGCTCAACACAATTCCAGTTGAATTCCGTCCAATGTTTCTTACTCTGAGTTTTCATGGCATTATTAACTATAAATGGACGAAAATGAATAGGCGAAAATCTCTTTTATATGTATTTTACTTTTACGAGGTATTTTGTTTTGCAGTTTACTTTTTATCAACCGCCCTTATGTATTTTGTTGCCAAGTGTCAAGATCAGCAGACTACTTATTCGGGTTGTTTTTACGCTATGTCACTGTCCCTCCCCCCTCTTCGTATTCTCATGTGTGTCCGTATGGAAGAAATTCAGAAACTAATTAAAAATATTTCAAAATTATATCAGAATTTTTCGTCGTCAGAGAAACTGAAACTTAAAAAAAAAAGTGCTAATTATTGCTTTGATTATCAATGCAACTGCAACGATGAGAAGCATTGTACACGCAGCGGAGACTGCAACTGGTGTTGCAAGCTTCGTTGCATTGTCTTGACGTATCAATTTTTGATCGACGCACAAGAAGTGTTTATCATGATATTTTGCTGTGTGTGTATTGTTTTCAAACTGGCTTTAGAAAAATATGCATTACTAATTAGCAAGCCTAGACATACACGTACTGGAAAGTAAAACTGATTATTCACTGTTTATTCATAATAATATTACAGACGCATTTTTCGCTGCTAGAAATGAATTAGAAACTCCATTGTGTTTAATTCTTATGACAAGCTTGGTTGAAGCTTTTTACAAATTGCTCAGGTTCGTATATGAAACCGTAGAGTTAGATCCATTGGAGCGACTGCTGTCCGTAGTTCCTTTCTTTCGGTTAATAGTACTACAATGTTTTATATCTTCAATGATGCAGCTGAAAGGGTACACATTTGTGCACATTCCTTGTCAGTCGAGAGGAAGGATTCGGTCAAAATGTTACGTTTATGTGAAAAAGTACACAACCGACGAATAGAATTTCGTATTTTAGGAACTATACCAATCACTAAAAATATCTTCTGGACCAGTTTTGGAATTTTATTTATATACGGATTAACAATCGCTACTTTTAATGAAAGAACATGTAATATCCCAGATGAGTGGAAGACTTAAGTACTATTTTTAGTTAAAATTTACTTACAAAATGTGTTTTTAAGTTTTGCTTTGTGAAAAAGGAAATATTTTTTCTTCGTATATCGAAGAATTTTTATGAAAAATACCAGCTCAGAGCCCGTGAATTATTGCTTATCCTCATATATGTAATAGCCAATGATCGAGTAAGCTCCTGACCTCATCAATAATAGAACTTGCTCCACAGCACGATAATTTGGTAATGTTTAATAGGCAGGGAAAGGCTTTATTGTGCCAAGGCTGAACTAGATTCGGTACATTAACTGTTTTACAGGTAAGACTGTCATTTCAGGCGAATGAAGAAACAAAAAAGAGGTCAACAATGAACGCTAACTATTGTAGTTTAGGGTTAATCCACCGGAGTTAGGGTTAAAAAGTCAACTATCAAAATATCACCAAACAGGCAATTGGTTCATTCAAATATAGAAGTAATTTTCGCCCGTCATATCTTGACGGGCGATTTTCGAGTTATGAAATAAACCCGTACCAGAATATTGTAATTATTACGAAACTCTCTGACACGAATGCTTCTTTCACATGCATATTTCTATCTGATAAGTAGTGATTAAAACATAACAAAAAAGCAAATAAGGCACAAATTTGCCAGGAAGTACAGCATATAGCTGTTTCCAGGCTACAATGGAGACTCTTCATCAGTGCAAAAAACTCACCACACAACAACAAAGTTGTCAGTTCTCCCACGGCTTTCTTATTGTGTGAGGAGTTTTTTACACCGATGAAGAGGCTTAGTTGTAGCCTTAAAACAGACGCTGTACTTTTTTGAGAATTTACGCTTTATTTGCGTTGGTTTATCACTTGATTCATATTGTAGCTCAAAGTTTTTTTGATTATTTTTTTAATCAATTAATAGTGTGCCATTCCTTTGCACTGGGTGTTAACTAAAACTAATTAGCGTTTTTTGCTCCAGGGTTATATTTGGCATATTTGTTGTTTGAACCAAAAAATCAATTTACGTTTACAACCTTCCATTAATTATCGATATATGGCAGTCAGACGTGGTCATCAGCAACAGACACCAGATTTAAAATATTATTTTTGGTTTGAAATTCTGAAGAAGTTTTTTCGCCTCAAAATGCATAATGTACTGTAAACAAATTAGGAAGTTAGAAGCAAAGGGAGGTAAGTGCCAAAACTAAAATATTGGAGATAACCAGTACAAAGGAAAGGTGAACCTCTCTTCTCTTTTGGGGCAAGAGCCAGTACTAGTAGGCCTAGTAGGTGCTGCTGTACAGTATTAGAAAAAAAAACAATGAAAACCTACCTAGGACCGAAACTTTAAATGCATTTTGCACAAAACTTGAAACTGTCCACTTACATTCCTTTATTTCTCACTGCAACAAATGACTTTCAATGTCTAATGAAAACAAATTCAAATTCAACAAATTTATTACAAACACAAGCCCAGCAAACTGTAAAAGAAAATGGTAAAAATATATGACATTCCAATTCTGTTGTACTAAAAGTCTCAATAATATTGATCAAAAAACTCCAGTGTTCACGAAACGTCTGCTAATATGTAAAATACCCATTTCTTTTCATTACTCTACATCCAAGAATTACACAACTATTAAAAACTTGAGCAGAAAATAAGAAAATATGCGGAGAGAAAACTTTGGTTGCTTAGGAAAAAAGAAACAATTTGGAGCTTTTTAAATTGCTATCTTTCTTATATACAGCTCAACATAAAACGAAAAGAGCAAAATTTAGCCAAAAAAGTTATTTTTTATTACTTGGTGACAAGGTAAACCTTAAGGCAAAGACGGCTTTGTTATTTAAAATTCTTGCTTGCACTTTTCATGTTTTTTGAAAGCAGCAAGATCACTATGGGAGGAAGAAAAAATAAGTGCCCTATTTTTCAAGAATAAGAAAGAAATTTAAGAAACGATTATAAAGAAAGTATTCCCTTTTTTTTAAAGGCGCATTTCACCAGAGTTTTTCAGCTTAGTTTTGTTTGTCTTGGTCTTAAAAGGAAGATATTTTCAATGTAGGGATTGTTTTATTATATGCAAGAAACAACTCAAAATGTTTTTTGAAACTATACTTTTAATCTACTGCTGTATGATCAGTTTGGTATCTACTTTTAACAAACATCACCCCGTCTTTTTCAAATCATCAATACAAATTAAAGTTTCAGTTGTGAATTTGTTTTTTTTTTCTTTCGCCTAAATTAGTTTCTATTTTGACTCGGAAAACTTAAAAGCTATCACATTCCATATTTACAACTCTTTTTACTTCCTTTTTCAAAAAAGGAAGTATTGTATTCTCGAAAAAAATTTCACTCAATAAGACCTTAATTTCCATTTTACTCACCCCGAATGTATGATGAGTTTTTTTTTTCGACTCGACCACACGTGGATAAGTGCCTAAGAACGTATAGACACGCGAAATATCCATTTTGACGATTCCTGAGTTAATTACAACGAGGTTTCTCGTGACGTCTGTGTGTACGTATGTATGTATGTGCGGATATGCGTATGTATGTCGCATAACTCAAGAACGGTATGTCCTAGAAAGTTTAAATTTGGTACGTAGTTTCTAGTGGGGTCTAGTTGTGCACCTCCTCTTTTGGTTGCATTCGGGTGTTTCTAAAGGGGTCTTTTGCCCCTTTTTGGGAAGTAATCAATGTTAATTCCGATGCAAACTCAAGTGGTGTTATAATTTGGCAGACACTTGGAGATATATCACCAGTCTTTTGGTCGCCAAGTTTTGTCACCACCTTGATGTCAAATTTGGCGATTTTTATTTAGAATCTGGTTTTTAATTTGGCCATTGTTGGTGATATCTTGAGAATTAAAAATTTAATCACTTAAAAATTGTAATAATGGGGAAATAACATTAAATTGGTGTAAAAGGAAGTCATGTAATGCACACATCAGCTCGTTTAAAAATATACATTTTGCCAAGTTCACTTACCAAATAGTGTCTTGTCTACATGCAATATACCAGGCAGCACGGTTATCATATCCAGAGATTGCAGTTTTATTCTTGTTAGAACTCATCAGTGTGGATTAGTGATTAACTTAGCTGGAGACTGGTGTCATCTCATTGAAGCTGAGAGCACTATCAAATTGGTAGGTAAAGTAAATTTATTTCACCAGCGAATGTCTGCAGCATGGTGCGGTTTGTTTCTTTGGCTTAAGTCTGTAAATTACTGCTAAATACCCAAGCTTTGCCTTGGTGAATTTTTTAATGAGTTGAGGGATCTACTAGGGTTTTAAATTAGGAAAGTTATAAATTGTTATATTTCGCGCATGTGCAGTAAAAAATTTGCTTTAAACGTTCATATTGCATCAAACTTTCAATATTTGAATTTCAAATTTAAGTATTATACTTGTATTCTGTTAAGTTTTCTGAACGTTTGTTAAGGTTTGATGGAGAACTATGTGTGTTATGTGCCAAAAACCAGCAGTTGAAAAAAAAATTTTTTTGAGAAAAAAAAATGCTTTATCTTCGTGAATATAAGTGATAGTTTTACTAAAACATAAAAAGAAAATCTGCTTTGTTCTTAAAACTTATTTCTAAAATGAATAGCCTACTTCTATCTATTTACGATAAAGGATGATCAAACTTTATTTTTTTTTTGTTTGTTTGTTTTCTCAATTTTTTGCTGTTCATCTAAATGCGTGGGTGATTTAAATTTTGTTGAAAAATGACTGCTAAAGCGTACTTTTTATGTGGTGAAAGTTGCAGAACAGTTTTTAACTTTATTTCTCGAGAAATCCATAAAAAAATGTGATCTTTTCAAAATGTCCCAATATTTTTGCTGAAATATTGTATGTACTACATAGTGAGAGTTCTTCGGACATTTTTTTTTTCATTACTGCATTTAAAATTTGCACCGTCAAACCTAAAAGTGTGTTTTTAAAATTTTAAAACTACATTTCAAACTAAAACTAGTAAAATACCGGAAAAAAATGCAGATAATATTTTGAATTTCATTGTTGAGTTCAATTTTCTGTTAAATAATTCTGACTTTTAAAACAAATTCACTTTCGATTCTTTTTAAGTGTGCAGATAAGTTTTAAAAAATGTCACTTAGTTAAATACGAACATGAGAAATTTAATTAGCATTTATATTAAAACAAAACTCAATGTTTTTAATTAGAAAAGGAAGTACGTTTCATTGCATCAAGAAAAAAAAAACGTACACACTCGTAATTACATATTTCTTAATTACTGGATTCATTCTTTTTCAAGATAAAAATTGATTTTGAAAGATTTTTTTTTTCCTTTTTTCGCAAATTTTTAATTAGATGCAAAAAAATATACTTATTTTCCACGCCATACTTTAATTCCAATTTTAAATGTGACGTAATTAATTACTCAGAGGAGCTTTTTTTGTTAGCGAAAAGACATTTTCTCTTATTCAAAAATTAAATAATGTACGTGAAATGAGAGTTTTAGAAAAAAAAAAAAAATATGGTATAGCTTATGCTAGTCGAAATACATTCACTCTAAAGTACTCTCATTTTCAAATGCTTAATGCAAAAATCTAATAATATTTGTTATTAGAAATATATATATTTTTATTTATTTATTTTTTATTTTTTTATTTTTCAATTTTTGAGTAAAAAATAGAAAAATGCTTAAGATTAATTTTTGCATTCTTAATATGAGTATGCTACATGAAAAAAAGGAAACTTGTCTAGTATTTCATGCATTAATTATTAAAATGAAAGAAAATAAGAAAATTACTTAAACAAATTTTAACCGGATCATAAGGTTCTAGAAAGATGGATTGCTTTTCAACTGCACCTATATCTAATGGATAATAACACCACGTATAAGCATTCACGCATGCTATGAATTTTGTAAAATTACTGCTATAATGTAAAATTTGATAACAGTCAGCTTTTCAAGCTTTAACAAAAATTTAAAGGAAATAATTGCACTTTAACCAGTGCGAAATGATATAAATATGCATCTTTAAAGAACGATAAATATAAATCAAAGCATTAAAATCGCTATTTTCGTAAAAGAAAGTCACTCACAAAACTAACATTAATATAGCTCTGAAGTATGAGAAGGTATGTACATTTATCATTCCTTGTTTGAAACTCCTCCTTCGCCGCACCAAATACATACTATTAAAGAACAAGAATTTCCGTCTAGAACAAAACGAACCTACTTTCCCGTATACCAATACCGGCTTTCTAGTATCTTATCAATACTATCAAAATTAGCTAAAATTGCAAATCATTTCAAACATATTTTTTAAATATTTTAAGCTGATTTCTAGAAATAAAATATGCGTTGCTCATCTGAAAAAATAGATGCGTAAGAAATAAATAAAAGAAAAAATAAAGTAGCTGTACCTTTTAAACAAAGCAACATTTTTTTTCCATTAAAAAATCTTTAACCGCTTTCAAAAAGAAAAAAAAAAGAATAAAAATTAAAAGCTTGTTAAAAAAATAATAAATCTTATCAAAAAAAAAAAAAAATATGTTTTTCCCCTGTTTTCAAATAAATACATTTTTAAAATGAAGTAATGTACTTTCAAAAATAAATTAAAACAATTAAATGTCAATTGAAAAAAATGTTTTTCGTTGTTGAAAGAAAAAGAAAGTTATATGCGCGTATCTTTATGTATAAACATAAAGTACTCCGAATTTCTCCGCCAAAAACTGAATACATAAATTAAAACTTTAGAGTGAAAATAAAAACTAATCATATTAAAAACAATTATTTCACAATAAAAAACATGACTGCGGTGTCGAAGTCCATCTGATTTTGGGACAAAGGAGTCAGATTGGAGAGCCGAAAGTTTTTAATTCAAAAACCTTGGAGTTGGAATCGGTCATTTTCCCTTACAACCTACAACTAAGCCAATGTCGGAGTTAGATTTATTTTTTGAAACAAGATTCGAAATCAGAGTCGAATTTCAAGAGTTGGAGTGAGTCATTTTTAATCCGTGTATAATTTTTTGGAAAAGCTACGAAGTACTAGTCGAAGTCGGACTAATTTTCGGGAGCAGCAGTCGAAGTCGGAGTCAAGTGTCTTCTCCTACCATTTGTACAGGTTTTCTTGAATTTTTAATTTTATTAGTATTTTGTTTTATTTTATTATTATTTTATTTTCATTTCTTCTTATTATTTTATCTATACCACTATGAATATTATTTTAAATTATTTCATTATTATTTTTAATTTATTTTATTTTTACTATCATTTTGTTTTATAATATTAACATTATTTCTTTATTTAATTCCATTTCTTTTTTTTTCTTTTGCTTTTTGTCATCTATCGTACTTGAGCTTTAAGGAGGTCCGAGACACGAAAATCGTCAAAATTCGCATTTTTTAAAATTATTTTAAAAACTTCTCATTTTTTTCTGCTTAAAAAATCGTTTGAATCTTCTTTCTATCTTAATTAGAACGAAAGGTACAATTATTTTTGCATCATGCATTTACCTAATATTATATTTAACTTCAAAAATTTAAATGCATTTTTCTCCATGATGCAATTTTCCCCAATTTTTTTGTATTCAAACTCATATAAGTCAAGAGCAATGAAATTTTTAGCATATCTTTTTCAAACAGTTTACTTAAGTTTTTTTTTAATAAAAATTTGTTTTTTGCAAAAATTATAATTAAAAAAAAGTATATTCAAATTTTGCAAAATTTTTCTTGGAATATTTCAAATTTTTTATTGAATTAATATTTTTTAAATCGCCGAATAAAAATGAAGAATTAGATATTTGTGCATAATTTTGTGAAAACAAAGTTGAAAATTGAATAATAATATTTTGAGTTTTAGTGATTTAAAGCAATCCCATTAAAAAATAAATAAATAAATAAAATCTTTTTTAAATATTTTTGTTATGATTTTGCTTATTAAATAAACGGTGAATCAGTGCAAAAAAATTTCAAAACTTTAAACCCTTTAATTTTTTTTTTTTCAAAATGTGTTCCGGACCCCTCAATGCCTGCTTATTTTGTTTCCGCTGAAAATAAAGCAAGAAAAAAAGCGTCAAATTCTAGCATTTCCCTGTAGTTAGTATGGAATCCAAACGAGTTTCGCCAAATATCCCAAAAAACTCATTGCTGAAGTACTGCTCTTTACCTTTTCACTGCAGAAAACATACACCGCAAAGGGGTTGTTTCCAAAATTTTAAAAGTATTTTTTTCTGAAAGAGCATGCTAAAAAACATAGAATCTGACCATTTTTAAAATAATTTGTTTGAGTTTAATATTAAAAAAAATACTTAAATCGGTGCGGTTTCATTATTTACGCTTCTGCCGATGACATCACAAATGATGAAATGCCATTCAGTGTTGCCATTCACAGAACAAGATATTTAATTCACATCCTTACTCACGTATATTGGCAACGATATGGTTGATAGCAAGCGTAGAGCTCAATTTTAATTCGCTTCTTGATTATCACAACATGGAAACGCGATAGAAAGATGCGCCGAAGAGCATCATTTGTGACGTCATCAAGACCATGCCTTGTTTGAAAAATCGGACATTTAAAAAATTTATTAAAAAATAACTGTTGGAAAAATGAAAGTATTTTCTGGGTGAAAGTATTTTTTTTTTTTTGCATATTTTATCAGTTTCAGTGACAAAAAGTACTAATTTTGACGGAAAGAAACAACCCCATTGAAGTCAATTTGAGATTTGTATTAATAGCAAAAGGCAAACATGTACAACCAAAAAGAAGGATGTAAAATAAGAAGTTGTGCAAAACCTAAATTAAAATCTACAGCATTTTACATCTAACGTTCCGTTAGACACGCAAGAGATATGCATGAGTACGTACAACCAGGGCTGCGGAGTCGAAGGGAAAATGACCAACTTCGGCTTCGACTCCGACTCCGGAAATTTTAGAGCATTCGACCATGACTCCTAATCTTTCCGACCAAAATCAATTTGACTCCGACTTCACGAGCACTAGCAGAGTGCTGGCTTTGAGGGAAAATTCCGACTCCCACTCTAACTCCGACTCCCACTCCTTTTCCCCAAAATTAGTTCGGCTCTGACTCTTCGACTCCGACTCCTACTCTGCAGCGCTGCGTATAACCCAAAGACATTACTCTAAAACTTGTAAAATATTCTCAGAAATGGTCAAACTTAACATTTTGTTTGTCAATACTTGAGAACTACGGACATACACACAGACCCCAGGGAAAATTACCAATATTTATTTTGGAATGATTAAAATAGATGATTGTGTTTTAGCAATAAACTAGAAGGATTTAGCAAAACCTTAGAGGTAAGTCTTTCTGCAATGCAATAGTTTTATTATTTCTTACTAGTAGTACCCGCCCGTAATAGAAAAATTAAAAGGTCTTTTGGTTCGCCTGTATATTTACAAATAATGTATAGTGAATTTTCTCGCCATTTGGCTTGTATCCATGTTACGGTTCCACGTTATGATAATTTCGTATCTCGCCAATTGGCTTGTGCTCATGTTACGGTTCCACGTTATGATAATTTCGTATCTCGCCAATTGGCTTGTGCCCATGTTACGGTTCCACGTTATGATAATTTCGTAATTTACTCGTCCATCTTATGATAATTTTGTTCTTAAAACTGGAATAGAAAAAGAACCACATCAAATTTTCAAAAAAATCGCTTCGAGGTGCACACCCTCATGCTATAAACTAACTTTGTGCCAAATTTCATGAAAATCGGCCGAACGATATAGGCGCTATACGCGTCACAGATATCCTGACAGACAGACTGAGATCCGGACAGAGAGAGATCATGACAGACAGAGAGACTTTCAGCTTTATTATTAGTAAAGACAAAGAAGCACAACGAAAAAAGAAAAACAAAATAAATCGATTCGGACAATAGGATTAAAGAAAGCTTATTTTTAAATATGGTTTGCTAAAACATGTATCTTGCTTTCTAAACATTACTGTCCCAACAATAGGAACACATTTCAAACACTGGACGCTTTGCAAGTATTCCATTTTAAAAGCTGTATGGTTGGAAAGATATTTCTATAAACTCTAGATGCGGACTAGTTCACATTTCTATTTACAGAATGAGTTCTAATAGAAAAGAAAACTTCAACACTCGAGTTGAATAGCCCATAAACGTCGGAGCGCAGCTGCTTTTCTGGAACAAACTCAGGAAATGAAAATTCTAACAGCCTTACTCTCCCGTTTCTGCATCAGTTTGCGATAAAGAAATGTTTATTTACACGAAGGAAGCTATTTCATCTTAGAGTGAATGAAACACATTTGGTAGTAAATGGTTTGTTGGCTTTTCATAACTGCCACGGTTGGGGATAAAATGGAAGCAATCGAAGGATTTAAAAGGATTTAGATGCTGTTTTATGGAGCACTTCTGGGAATTAAAGAGGCAATTTTTAATACCTTAGAACACAAATGCAAAGCATTTATTTTCGATGTAACATCGAGATTTAACGAATTCAAAAGAGATTTAAGATGAATCATTTTATCGTCTTCGCTTTATTTCGTTTTTGTAAAGAGCCATCGACTCTTGAGCAATTTTTAAATGATACCTCTTTTTTTTTTGGCAGGTAAGTATTTTTTTTTTTTACCTTTTGCGTTTTAAAAACATTATCATTTTTTAAACTCCGTCACAAGACTTTTTGTATGTTTTATGAAGCGACACTCCTCTTGCCTCAACATCAAACTAAGAAAGTTAAATAAAGAGGTTTGAGAGAGAATTAGGAGACAGATGTAAGACATTAAAAGAGAAAGAAGTAAGAGAGAGAGAGAGAGGTAAGAGAGCAAGAGAGATAAGTAGGAGAGAGAGAGGTAAGAGAGTAATAGAACGAAAAGGAATAAAAAAGGCAATTTTTAAAACTTAGAACACAAATGTAAAGCTTTATTTTCGATGTGATATCAATAGTTAACGAACTCAAAAGAGATTTCAGATGAATCTTTTTTTTTTCTTCTGCATTATTTTGCTTTCGTAAAGAACCATCGACTCTTGAACAGTTTTTAAATGAGCCTTTTTTTGCAGGTAAGTATTTTTTTAAACCTTTTTGTGTTTAAAACAAAAATCATTTAAACTTCATCACAGGACTTTTTGTTCGTTTTATGAGAAGACACTGATCTTTCCTCAACATAAAACTAAGAAACGTAATTAAAGAAGTAAGATATAGAGAGATAAATAGGAGAGAGCGAGAGAGATAAATAGGAGAGAGAGTAGGAGAGAGAGAAGTATGATATTAAGATAGAGAGAAGTAGGAGAGATAGAGAGGTAAGAGAGTATGATAGAGAATTGTGGGTGAGATATATATATATATATAAGAGTAAGATAGAGATAAGTAGGGGGAGAGAGAGAGTAAGAGAGAGAAACAGAATTATAAAGAGGCAATTTTTTAAAACTTAGAGCATAAATTAAAAGCATTCATTTTCGATGTAACATCGCGGTTTAACGAATTCAAAAGATATTTGTTGAATCATTTTATCTCTTTCGCTTTATTTCGTTTTCATAATGATAAATTATCGTAAGAACCATTGACTGCTGTACAACTTTTAAATAGGGAGTTTTATTGCAGGCAACTTTTTTTTAAAAAAAATCTTTTGTGGTTAAAAAAAGAAAAAAAAATACACTCAGTAATAGGAGTATTTATACGTTTCATGAAAAGACGCTGATCTTGATGAAACATAAAACTAAGAAACGTGCTTAAAATAAACTATAACAATATGTTTTAAGCCGGAAAATGATCACAGGGCCAATCACTGGGTTGTCGCTATTCAAAACTTCAATACTGAAACTTCGAATAATGGTAACCCTATGATTCCAGCACTTTTGCTTAGGCAACCCTATACAATCGATTTTGTAATATGTAATTGTAATCTGTAATTTTTTATATAACTTATGTGGAAACTCGATGAGAGTAGATTACTCATTTTTTGGGCACCTTTTAGCACCTAGAAACCCTGGTAAGGACCGGAAAAAGGTAGGCAACCCTACTTTAACGTTTTCTCTACAGCTTTTTTTCTTCATTTATGACAACAGTTTTTAGAAACACGATGAGGGTAAGTTTCTCACTTTTGCGCACCTTTAGCCCCTGGCAGCCCTGATTAGTTCACACGCAATAGGTATGCAACCTTATTTTAGCGTTTTCTTCACTTTTACTCTAGATGAAAGATGGAAACTCGATGAGGGTAAATTACTCATTTTAGGCACCTTTCAGCCCCTGGTAACCCTGATTAGGTCACTTGAAAGAGGTTGATATTCTTACTTTCACGTTTTGTTTAAAACTTTTACTCTTCATCTATGGTAACAATTTTAGGAAACGCGATGAAGGTAGGTCAAGCCTAGTGGGATATATTACTATTATCTTTATTTCTCGCAAAACTTCGCACTGGTCACTTTAAAGACATGAAAATAGCTCCAGACGATAGCAGGACATACTCCATTTGAAGAAATTGCTCCGACTCCCAGTTATCTCCTACACATATCTTCAGCTGACTAGTTAGAGAACTACGGCATTTTAGGGTTTGTTACGATTCGGCGCTGACCGATTTGGCGCTGACCGTTTCGGCGCCAGATTTTTGCATTCTGAACTTTGTGAATTTCAGAAATTTTAGTTCAAAGAAGAAAAAATATTTCTGGAAGAAGTATGTGAATTTGGCGCTCTAGAAGCTAGTTAAAATTTATTTTAAAATTTACAGTGCGGGAAAAGAGGGGCATATGTGATCCACATATGTTTTACTGCGATAACATAAAGGGAAATATCTTGAAAATTAGCAAATATTGCCAGTACCAGTCCTACCACTTTGTCGATTTTTTTTAAATCAATGCTGAACCGTTTTGTGTTTCTGTGGTGATTACTTCATTATTGTAGCAGCTACTGGAAATAATTTCATAAGTCTTCTTCGCGTGAAAACACGTTTCAAACGAATCAAAAAGCTCGACTTAACTATTGCAAACCCATGTATTGACAAAAAGTAAATTTAGGGCAATGTTAGATTTTTTTTATTGACTAAAAAATCATTTATTTTTTAAAGTTAGTCCTAAACACTTACTTAAGCATTACTTTTTTGTAATAGATTTATAAATTGTTTGCAAATTACTTTTTTTTTAAAGTTTTATTATTATTATTATTATTTATTATTGCTATTTTTTTTTGTTACCAAGTCGTTAGTCGACAGTTTAGTGCTATAGAACAGTCATAGGGAACTAAAAAGACACAAAATGTTTTATTTTAATTAAAAAAAAAAGTTTAAAATATTTTTTATTCACTATATTAGTCTTTCTGAAACTTAAAAGCAATAAATGATAATAATGTTTACATAATAAATATTATTTGTATCTTGTAGTCTTATAAGTTTTTTCTTGTCTATCCTGTGTTCAAAGCACGCTACACAACTTAAAACTTTATAGAGAGCAGGGTTACGGGTGATTTTCTCAACACGTTAACTTTTTCCAATGATGAATATAAGAAATTCATCATATTATTAGTTGACAGTTTTTAATATTTTACAGAAAATATGTTTAAGTAAGTGCACAAATTAATGATCAGCAACGAAAAAAATTAATTTTAAATTTTATGAGTTTTATATTTAAATTTCATAGAAAAATGCCAATGCTATTTCCTAACTTATCTACTTCGAAAAATTATGAAGATGGCTTTAAACTTATATTTTATCAACTAATGATGAAAAAGAAAACAAAATACACCTTTAAAAATGTTACTTCATAAAACTTTTTACAAAACTTAAAAGAACAAAAGATATCTTGAATTTTGAAGCAATGTTTTGCATTTTATATGCAGACAATTTCGATTTTTGAACAGATCGCGGCGCCGAAATGGGTTTCGCGTCGAAACGGCTGCGCCAAAACGGCGGCGCCAAAACGGCGGCGCCGAAACGGCCGCGCCGAAACGGCCTCGCCGAATAGTCCCATTCCGGCATTTTATTATCCGAAGAACTTCTATACAGCCCTGATCCTCTAAAATTTGCCGAACTTGTTTCACGGACATTCGGAGATTTTTGATTATTGTTTAGCTATAGACAAGACTACAACAGCAATCTTTACTAATAATAAAGCTGAAAGTCTGTATGCCTGGGATACGCGCATAGAGCCCACACTGTTCGTCCAATTTTCATGAAATTTGGCACAAAATTAGTTCGTGGCATAGGGGGGAGCACATCAAAGCAATTTTTCGAAAATTCGATTTTATTCCTTTTCTATTTCAATTTTAAGAACATTTTATCGAGCAAATTACCAAACATGGACGAGTAAATTATCATAACGTGGACGAGCAAATTACCATAATACGAGCGAGCAAATTAACATAGAAAATTGGAGAGAAATTCATCATCCATTACTTTAAATATACAGGCGAATCAAATGAATTTTTAATTTTCTTCTACGGGCAAAGGCGTGCGGGTACCTCTGGTACTGTTTTAAAGAGGGGGGGGACTGTTTTAAAGTAAGAAGGGTTTAAAATAAAATTTAAAAAATCTGACGTAATCTTGAATCTTGAAGTCTCTAATTATCAAGTAATCTTGAATTTCTAAAGCATTTTTTTTTTCAATAAAATTAAAGTAAAATACCTTCGACCAACTACTTAAAATCGTTTTCTTCTTTTTTCAAAATTCAATTTCTCAGAGCATATAACAATAATTCTGATAATCGTTTCAAGAAAAAGGACTATTTTATGATATGTATAAATACAAAATTATAAAATGGGAAGTGATTATTTCTCCTCAGTGAAATCAATTATAAAAACGTTAAAAAAAAAAAAAAAAAAAACTTGAAACATTTTTATTTGTGAGTATGTGGACGGAATGATAAATCTCTTCCATTATTATTTTTAAGCATTTGTTTTTTACTTTAATGTCAAAACTGCGACACATTGTTAAAAAAAAAAGAGCCTGCTAAATTTCAACTTCAAAATATGTTTCTAATAAAACTTATTCATAAATATATTTTTAAAACGTTAAGTATGCTAAAATTTGCATTATAAATATTTTTGAAATAGCCTTTGAACTGTCTTTAACCTTGCAACTAAAAACTATCCGTCTAGAAAACGGGTGAGACATATATTTTATTTAAAGCGAAATGACGTCCTAAACTTCCAGCTCGGTCTATTCATCTTATTTAAGCAGAGCTTTGAAGAAAATTTTATTGCTAGTACTAAGATGGGAATAGGATCCGATAAAATAGATTTATTCAAGTATATTTCGAAGGTTAAAAGCACTTTAAAGTGTTAGATTTATGTAGTCATCTTGTTCAATCATTTTGTGATCTTTTGGTTTTTATGTTAAAATAAGTATAAGAAAAACTACAAGACTTAGATTCACTGCAATCGACTTAAAATAAGATTTAATCCGACAGTACAGTAAAAACGAACTGATGTGTGCATCACATGACTTCCTTTTACCCCAATTTAATGTCATTTCCCCATTATTGATAATTCTAATGTGATTCAATTGTTTACTCTCTAAATATCACCAACAGTGGCCAAATTAAAAATAGATTATAAAAAAAATGCGAAATTTGTCGCCAAGTTGTCCACAAAACTTGGCGACCAAAAGACTGGCGACAGATCGCCAAGTGTCAGCCAAATTGTAACACCACTTGAGTTTACATTGAAATTAAAAATGATTCCCCCCCCCAAAAAAAGGGGCAAAAGACTCCATTAGAAACACACGAATGCAACCAAAAGGCGAGGTACACAACTAGATTCCACTAGGAGTCTACGTACCAAGTTTCAACTTTCTAGGACATACCGTTCTTGAGTCATGCGACATACATACGCACATCCACACATACGTAAGTACAGACGTCACGAGAAAGCTCGTTGTAACTAACTCGAGAATCGTCAAAATGGATATTTCGCGTGTCTATACGTTCTAAGGCACTTATCGACGTGTGGTCGAGTCGAAAAAAACCTCATCATTCATTCGGGGGTGAGTAAAATGGAAATTAAGGTCAATTTTTGAGTGAAATTTTTTTCGCTCATACAATACTTCCTTTTTTGTAAAAGGAAGTAAAAATAACAAGTAAAATTAATAAGGCTTTAACGTATTATTGTTTTAATTTATTGTATTTTTTTATATCGTGTTCAGATAAGTAGCTCTTCATTTTTTATAGACTGAATTTCTAAAACATACAAGCACGTACATTTAACTACTGCTACTTTTGCTTTGTTCTAGTTGCTTCTTCGTCGTTGTCCTTCTCCTCTGAAGATGCATCAATACGTAAGTTACTGTAACAACCAGTCTTGCATAATATAGACGAACGCGCGAACGGCGTTTGCAGAAAATTTTAGGCTCTGCAGAATTTTTTTTTAACTGCTAACAATGATTTAAAAAAAAAAAATTAAGGGAATTTAAGAAAATCCCAGAGTTTATTTCTGTTAAAGCCTTTCTACAAAAGCCTTTTAAAACACATGTGTAAAAAAAATAATGGTTTTGGCAGTTTTCTTCAGTTGGTAAAAAATAAGCAAATTATATGTTATTGTAAAAAAAATAAATGATTTAAAGCACTTTTTTTTGTCTCTTTCATATTTGAATATAAATTTAATTTTTTATTCAAGGGTGAGTTAGGCAAAATAATTATTTGCAGAAAATTTTCCAGTTAGGATTTGTGTTCGAAGAAAGCTTTTCATTTTATCCAAGTCTGGTAACAACCAAGTTGATTACATTTTGTTCCTCTACCGGAAATCTTGATTGCTGTTTATGCACTATATCCGTGCATCTATATTTGTTTTTCGTGAGTAAATTCCTTAAATAGTTTCCATTTCCGCAATTTTTTTACTTCTTCGTTAATTACCTACCCGCTTCGGCATTTTCGCATCATTTCATTTCCTTCATATACCACTTCGCACTGTTATTTTGTTTAAGTTTCCTTTCGGCTGATTTTCCTTTTAAGTTACACGAATTAAAAATACAATTTCTTAAATTCAAATAATGTTTAATAGGTGTCTTGTTTTTACTAATGACACTTATCGCAATCATAGTTTGAATTCAAGACGTCTAAATTCAAAAGGAAGCCGGATGCTGGATGCTAGATGTCATATGCTGGATGCTGGATGGCATATGCTGGATGCTGGATGGCATATGCTGGATGCTGGATGGAATATGCTGGATGCTGGATGGCATATGCTGGATGCTGGATGGCATATGATGAATGCTGGATGGCATATGCTGGATGCTGAATGTTAGATGTGACATGCTGGATGCTGGATGTTATACGCTGGAAGCTAGATGTGATATGCTGGATGCTAGATGTGACATACTGGATGCTGGATGGCATATGCTGGATGCTAGATGTCATATTCTGGATGTTGTATGTTGGATGCTGGACCTTCTGTGCTGGATACTGTTTTCGCGTAAAAAAGATTGTGTTAACTCGAGAAGGTCGTTTATAAATAATTCGATTCCGAGGCACATGGACGCCTGTATTATAAGCATAGAAAAACAAAAGTCAAAGGACGCAGACGTCATTAAACGGCCATGTAAAAACATTAAGCAATTCGTGATTGTTCAAAAATTTATTGCACAACTTTTTCAAATGCATTTAAATGATTTCCATCTCAAGAAGGACCCACTTAACTACGTGAAAATTGAATGTATTACTACAAGTCAAGCAGTAATACATTCCTTCTTTGAGATTGGTACATACTAATTGGTTTTTGTTGTAATTATATCTTTGATTACTTTTGAGAATCAAATTTCTAGCTATCTACCAACCACAAAGTGAATAGATCAGCCAGCCGACAGGTTAACGGTAAAATGATATCAATAAATATTTTGTTTGCTAGGTAAAAGTAACAATTTAAGGAAAAAACAGTACACGCATTTTTAAATAGTTTCTCTTAAAACATGTATTTACTAAACAACACTTTTAGTAATCAAAAATGTCTTATGCAATTTGACTGAAAAAGGAAACCAGAACTAAAATTTTTATCAGGGAGTTATTCTCTGAAAGAAATGAAAACATAAAGCGACAATCTGGGTATCGATTGTTCTTTTTCCATAAGTGGGAATTCAGAAAAAATAAAAACGATAAAAAAGAAAAATAATTCAAGTATCTAATCGCGATTTTTGAAGTCTTCGAGATGTTTAAAATTCTTATTTTTCGCTAAGTTAAAAGCTTTTTAATATTTTGAAATATTTTCACTTAATTCCATTAGCTTCTTTCGTTAGGGTTCGTTTCCTTGCTTTCATTGATTAGTGACAAAATGCAAACTAAAAAAAAAAACTATAAAAGGCAATTTATTATCTTCTCTCTCAGAAATAAGTGCTAATTAAAAATCCTAATTAACGCTGAAAAAAGGGGGAGAAAAAAATTATCAGATAGGAAAGCAAAGTTATACAACACTTTGAGAAATTAAACACATTAGAAAGCAAGGGTATAAGTTATCTAAGTATTTAATAAAATGTTTAAACTAAAAAGACATTCACAATTGCTACACAGAAATTAATTGAATTAAAAACAAGTTATTTCTTTAATTCTTTCATATATTTACTACACAATTCTTATATTTTCTAATTTTCTATACTTTAGCTTTCTATTCTCAATATAACAGGGGATATATTTTTGAACAGTTATTTGAACTCCTTTTTGACAAATATTTTGTGACAGTTTATGAGACATATTATCCCCTTTGAACACAATGATTGGATGAGCACATTACTGTAAAAAATCGTTTGTAAATTACTAAAATTTGAAAGTAGATAAACAGCGAAAACCATTAAAAAACTATTTGTCATTTCACTTATATTGTTATTCATATGCAACGAATGACATTTACTTGGCAGTTATGTTTGCCATCTGAAATATTGTTTCGGTTACTCATAGTGTATTGTTAAAGACTTACTACAAATGCTTGTTTGACATTTGCTATCTTCTGAAATTTATGAGCTATTCCCCTTATCTGCTGTCGATGAGCTATTTCTTTTCAATTTTAAAACGTTCTGTTTAAAACCGAAAACCATTCCCAAAAAACAGTTGAGTTTAATACACTGAACAACAACTTTGACCTTTGACTTTTTTAATAAACAACAGTTTTCGACTCATTAAAAAATATCGAAGAGCATTCTGCTTTTTTTTTTTTTTTTTTGAGTTGGTAGTACGGTTTTCAACAAAACTTCAAAATACTGCACTATCTTTGTAGAACAGTTATTCAGGACAGCTTTGAGCAATGCCGATTAACTTTGCATTTCTTCAAAATTTTAGTATGTTTGACTTGAGAAATTGTGTATCGTAAAGACACACGTTAGAAGTCAAAATTGTATTGCATCTTTTTTTTTAGTCTGAACTTTTACTTCATCGCAAGTTTTCTTTCACAGCACTCTCTTGCCCTGTTTGCTCCTAGGTATATTTGCAACAAAATTGTATATTTCAATGAAGAAAATAGATTAATATACGAGAAAATTAAACAATGCTCGAAATCTGCTTTTTAACTAAGGGTCATTCTCAGAAAAAGCAGGAATTTTACTGCTGATTTTTAAAAAAATAAAATTTCTCCTAATATGTTAAATACTTAAGATTTAGTTCGATCTATCCTAAAGTAATAATGCTATTATAGTGGTTCAGATCAAGCAAGCAAATATTTTAAGTTTTTTAAATTTAAAAAAAAGTTGTGTTTACGGATGTGACAACCGAGTCCACAGACGTGAAAACCAGGTCCACAGACGTGACACTTGCTATACAGATGTGACAATTTATTACATAGATAAGTCATAATAGACTGCAATAAAGGCATAATATAGATAATAAAAGAAATTTATATAATGAATGAAATAAATGTATTATCTTACTACTATTACACAGTTGAAAATTAAAATCAAAGTAAACAACAGTATTCACATAAAGTAAAGCAACAGACAAAAATTTCAATAGAATACAAATCATAATGGATGATAAGTTCTTTCAGAAAAAATAGTATAAAGTTAATGCATGTTTTTAAATTTTTCCAAGTTTTCTTTAAAGATGTACTGTTTACGATTATTTATTTCCGGCTGCTTTAAAACTTTAACCACAGCATTTTTATCAACTGTTTCCACATTCGTTTTTTCTGGAAAAACAAATTTTCCAGCTCCAGTTGATTTTCGCATAAAATTTACCGTCAAGTCTTCCTCAACTCTTTCCACCATGCCAACATAATGTTCAATATGATGCTTCTCTGATGCAAATCGAACAACAATGTAGCTGTTATGTGTGATAGTCCCAAATTGTTCCATGCTGTTTTCTTCATCAGAGGAATATACATCACTCACTTTTAATGGCGTCCGAATTGCAAGTGTTGGATCCTCAATCTTGATGTTTCCAATTCCATAATGATTGCAGATTTGTTCAGCTGTGCATTGTATACAGGAAAGCCGTCTTGCTTGAATAATTGCTTTGTTGTTTTTGCTCCATGTAATTTCATGTACTTTTAGAGTACCTCGGAAAGTTTGTATGTTATTAGGGAGTTGTTTATCTAGCTCGTCGATATCTTCAGAATCAATTCTGTGAATATCTATGGTGCTGCGTCTTTCTTTCAATGCTGATATAAGAGCATCAATATTTTGAATGTCTTTTCCATGACTCACAATAGTATCAGCTAACCTTTTTATATACCCACCAATTCCATCAGGTGCCCCTTTCCCGTGGCCTTTCTCGGAATAATGCCAACGGAGGCTTTCAACTTTCAGGTCTTTTGCAATTAAATTTGCGGCCAAGTAGAACATCTTCTTATTCCTATACTGTGTACTAGGACCATCACTCAGAAAGTGCACTTTCCGTAAATTGGGAACAACTTTCTTTACTTCTTTAAAAACAGGCTTCAGGTGGGCACATATAGCAACTGGATCATGACGTTTGCTATCAGATATAGTACAGATAGACTTGTGTTGAGATTCTTTGCTTTCAATTTTGTAGTATAACATGACGGTGTGCAATGTCACCTGTTTTCTGGATCCTCCGAAATGCATACTTTGAACCTCTTCGCTGTATTTACACTGGTAATTTTCGGAGAAATCCATGTGTACAAGAACTTCATCTTCAGCTAAGGATTTCTTTATTTCACTTGTCACTTGATACTGATGCTTGATATTGGCGACATGCTGCCTATACTCTGCAATTAGTATTATAAACTTTGAAACCAATTCATGCTTAGTGCAGCTGATTTCCTCTTTGCATGTATTTTGTTTCATCTTACTTCCATTTTCAGTCTCAATTATTACCCGTTTTGTTATCCATTGCTCATACTTAATTTTTTCTTCTGCAAATTCATTAACTATCTGAATTGGATCATTGTTGCTGCATTCCATACAAGTTTTCTCTAAGCATTTGAAATCGAGTTTTTTTTCACAGGTTATTCGTTGAAGTATTTCATTAGGCGATCTTTCTTCAATCATTCCTAATAACTTCATTTTTTTCACAACCAACCCAAAATTGTCACACAAATTACAATTGCATGTATTTCGCTTTTGACAATTTGGTTAAACAATCCAAAATGGACGTCTTCGACAAAATTGTGGGTAGCTAAGATCTTTGTGTTCTGGAAATGTGTCGGTGAATTTTTGGTGTAAGTTCTTCAGAGAGTCAGATAATAGTCTCTTTTGTTTTTTCTGTTTCCTCTTTGTTATTGTGTCTTTTTTGCCCGGACATAGCCGGCTATTAATGTTGAATTTTTGGTGTAAGTTCTTCAGAGAGTCAGATAATAGTCTCTTTTGTTTTTTCTGTTTCCTCTTTGTTATTGTGTCTTTTTTGCCCGGACATAGCCGGCTATTATCATCATTTTCAAGAAAACTGATAATTAAATTTTGAAGTTTTACTTTCTGATGTAATTTCCTTTTTTGTAAACCAACTTTTGGTTTCAACAGGTTTTTAGAAGTCAAAAGAGAAATCTTTTTCATAAATCTGTACTTCTTAATGATTTTACCTGTTATCATACTTACTAAGGTTCTTTTCTTACTCAAAACCACCTCTTTCTTGAAGTTTTCATTAATTTGTTTTTTCAGCACTGCTCCAAACTCAAGGTTTTGACGAATTATCTCAGGAACTTTTTTACCACTCAGCATTTTTTTTTACATCTTTCTTTGGAGTATCATCTTTCTTTGATACTGCTCTGAAGTACTTTTGTTTGTACTTGTCCCTTTGTCTCTTCAACTTCATATTCTGTTCTTTAAGTTTATCTAGTTCTATTTTCATTAATTCTCTGTTTCGCTTCCTTTTTTTATAGCCACTAGCAACTCTGGAATGAGATGGGGTGTTTTCAGGCACATCGTGATGTTGAGGGCTTTAAGGAGGTGTCCCGACAATTAACAGTGCCTGTTCTATTTCTTTTATCTTTTCTCTGTGTTTTTTAGCACGCTCACGCCAGCCTTTCCGTATCTTTCTCTTCTCACGATCACTCATTTCACAAATTTTTTTTCTTGATGACTTCTTTCTTTCCTTATCTTTCCTTTTAACCTCCTCATATTTCTCAGGATCAGCTTTCAGTTTCTCTCTTGCACGTCTCATACTTAGTTTTTTCACCTCTCTTCTTCTCTGTATTTCTTTCTCAGATTTAATTTTAGGTTTTTCTTTTTTTTTCTTTTTTGTTTGAGCTTCCTCCATTTTGACTCTGGAAATTAAAAGAAAAAACATTTTTAAGATTTTATCCTGAAAACAGTTTGTGTTTTGATAGCCATAATGCAGAATTGAAAAAAGGCATAATTTGAATAAAGCAGTAGGGTCTACAAATAGGGTTTGCCTATATGAAGATTATGCATGAAGAGTATATGAAGGTATGAAGACAATGCCTTCAGGTATAAACCTTCAAATATATAAATAAATTCTAAAACATTTTCCAAAATGGTTTAAAAATTTTTAATTTCCTACACAACTGAAGATACTGCCTGAAAGTTTTTTTAGAAAGATAGATATAATGAAGAAATAAAATAATTTCTTAACATAAACAAGCAGCAAAATATTTATAAAAAAAAAAAAAAAAAACCCTACATGAGAAATAAATAAAACATATCCATATCATTTGCTGCCAGTTTTTTTTTTCTTTCAAAGACATTATGTCTGGCATATATATTATAGCAATGCTTAAATTTCAACTAACTTTGTATTTGAATCACATCAATTGACATAGTGTCACATCCATGGACAAACTGTGTCCACAGATGTGATGTCCACGGATGTGATAAAAACAACCATTTCCCACATTTAAGAACATGTGCTTTTGAAGTTTTGAATTCAAAGTTGAAAAACAAATATTTTACACTTAATATTATCAATTCATTGAATTATTGTATTATCTCACCTGGTCATTTTAAATCTGTATGAGCCACAGATGTGATGAGCTGATCTTTACTCTCTGTAAATCAAGGACAAAAACTTTAAATAAAGTCACAGAAATCTCAAAGCAAGCTTCTGTTTCTGTTCCACTGAACAAAATGGCTTCTTGAGAGTTGATCCTTCAACCAATACAGTTTGGTACTGCCACCTGGGAGAATTTATTGGCACTTTCTTTTCTGTCCACAGATGTGACTATTTCTCTGGTTACAGGCATTAAACTTGCAATTAAATAAATATGAAAATTAAATTTTAGCTTTAAATTTTTGAGAAGTGTGTACTAAATGTGTACTTGATCAAAAATATAGCTTAAGTAGCTAATTTCTTGTTTGGTGCATAAAATATAAAATAATGAAACAAAAAAAGTGAAGCGGTTACAGTCCACGGATGTGATAAATCACATTCTGTGGACTAAATTTAAACAATAAATAAAATATTTTTTTCTCATTTAGCAACTTCAATATATTCCATCAGTTGTATTAAAGTGTTTTTAGTCACTTGAATTATTTTCTAAACTTTTATTCTTTATAGTAAAAACCAGAAACACAAATTCCTGATTTTTCTGAGAATGACCCTAATGCCGAAAACAAAGAGAAATATTGGTAATGCTAAAATTAATTTTGTCAATGAAAATTAAACTAATTTCAAACCTGAACTTAAGCAATGTAAATTTCGCTTTAAACTGATAACTTCACTTGAATTAGATGTTACTTGATTTCAACCTTGAAACTAATTTCCCAAAATTACTAACAAAACTAACTTTATTATCAATACTTTTTTTCATTGTTTCTAGCAACAATTAAAAAGCGAAAGTATTTTAATTTTACAATTAGTATTATTTTTCATTGTTTTTGGCAACTATAAAAAAAATGTAAGAGCAGAACACTCACTGCTGCACTCTCATGACAAAATGATGGAATAGTTTTCTAATCCTTATTTTACAAAAATAAAAAAAAATAGCAGCATTGTACACTATACTATTGCATCATCCAATAATGCTGAAGTAACTGTCTGGGAACTATTTTTGAAGTTGTTGAAAGTGCTCTTCCTACATCTTAAATGTCTATGCAATGATAGAATTCTTGTGTTGTTGTGAAATACATAAATGATGTTTTTAAATATTTAGGTATTTATTTTCTTGCATAAAAATTGCACTGCTTTATTAACTCTCTGACGGTACTTGGTCATGAGGAATATGCGTAAAATTCTTCCCCATGATAATTTTCTTGGAGTAACTTGCCATGTAAATCAAGTGCCTTACCATCTATCAATCACTAGCTACCGCCATTGCATCTCGGACCGTTTGACAGCGAACATTTAGCATCAGAAAAATAAGTATAAAATGCTTTTGAAACATGCTTGCTAGGTGGCTAAAATCTACCCTATATGGCAGGACAGCTATGATGTATATTTTGAATTATTTTAATAATTATTACTTCTGAATTTTGGCTTCAATACAATAGTTTAAGAGCGTTTCTCCCACCTTATACCAAGAGATAAAGTAAAACTATTAAATTATGTAATACATCTGTATTTATAACATAAGTTTTGACTAGCTAATCCAAAATAACAAGAGTGTTGAAATTTAAATTAATAAGAGTGTTGAAAACTCGTAGCGTATCGGTTACATAATTGTAAAAAAAAAGTACATTTTTAAAAATACAGTGGTGGTAAAAAAAATTGTATCACCAATGCCGCGAAGGAGAGGAATGTCATCCCGACTGCATTCAACACACAGTCAAGCATCCCGTATCCCAGATGATTTGGGGTTGTATTTCTGATCAAGGAGTTGGTGGGCTTACTTTGTGCAAAGAATAGTAAACGCTGAGGTGTATATTGGCATTTTGGAGGAGAACTCCTACTACTCCTGCTTCCTACTATCCGGGATCACTTTACTTCAGTTCCAAACGTCATTTTCCAGGATGATTCTGCTCCGTGCCATAGGGCAAAACTGGTAAGTAACAATTCAAAAACCTTTATCCTGACAGACTTAAATTGACATGGGGTTAAGTTTTTTTTTCTCTAAACTCACACGCAGGTTCAGAAATGGAGAAATGAGCATGGGGTCAGCAGTTTGCCTCGGCCCGGAAACAGCCCCGATCCACGTAAACAATTATCGGATTCCTGTGCTGTTAAATGTTTATTTCATAAGTTTCTCAGAATTTCACATACATTCATCGTTAATCGGTCGACCAAAACTTGTCACATAATCCCATTGTTGTGAAAATGCGAGGGTGATGCATTTTTTTAAACCAGCCCTGTTTAATAAAAAAAGAAAAAAGAGTGCGAACTATTGTTATGGGTTTGAATGCTATCCATGCCCTTTAGCAGAATCTAACAAAATATTCAACACATGATTATTAACACCTGAAGGATCTTAAGCCATTCAAAGACGAAAATTCCAGTAAAGTATTTTGCTCAGAATTTATTTGAGCAAAAACCTTAATTTTTAGCGAAGAGTATTTTTTTTTTCCATTGCTATCCATGCTATTTTTTTACACACTTTCAACGAAGGTTACCTTGTTAAGCTAATGAAATAGGTCAGCTCTATCACTTAATGTTTTTTTAGACATATTTAAGTAGTGTAAGTATATTATAGTGTATAGGTGTTCACAGAGAATGATTTTTACTATATTTGAATTCATAAGTGCACTGTAACAAATTTCGGAAACGTTTCTGGATATATCGCAAACGTCTCCGAAATAGTAAGAATCGTTCATCCAATAGCGAACTCCTCATTATTCAGAAAGCTTTTTGTTATTTCAAGACATCTAGAAGCGGAAGTGAGGCGCAATGCTTCGAAACGTATTTTATCCTTCGGCGCCAGTGAGTCGAAAATAACGAGAGCTTAATTTTTTCCTTTTCTATGGTTGCTGCAGTCAGCAACTGTTTAGCATTGGATTGCTTGTTATTTCATGTCTAGAGAGTAGTAAATTGTGTCGAAACTAATTTTACGCCTTTGCATTTTGGGCTGCTCTTGATTTTTTAGAAGATGTACGCAGCTATTAAGTTAGTTAATAACGATTTGCTTCTTTACAATTTCCGGTGCAACCATGATTACATTTATATTGTGTGTTCAAGCGTGAATAGTTTCAACACCCGTTTTTATACTTAATGAAACGAAACCCTTTGGATTACTTATCCAGTTGTAATGGAGGTACTTAGATTTTCTTCCGCTCATGTTCACTTGTAAGTATTAATGAATATTTTAAAACATGTTGTTATATACATTTATATTTTTGTTGATTTGCATTTGATGAGGCTCCAATTGTAACTGTTTTTGGGTTTATCGAATTAATTTAAAGTTGTCCTACATACCTGTGAGCGCAGTGTACTATTTGTTGTAACCAATTGAAACTGATTAATTACGCAAAAGAAATAAGATTTATATTTGAAAAGCAATCACAGAAAAGTTATTTCGAAATACTTGGATATACATACATTGGTTCAAAAAAATCAATTGTTTAATTCATTAAAAATATGGTAATGCAAATGTCTTCTAGTATTGTAATATGCTTCACAAAAAATGTGCCAGTATTATTTATCTTTTTTTATTATAATTTATTCATTTATTTAAAAATATTTATACCATTAGAAAATGGCCCAGTTATCTATTAGTAAGGTACATAGTTATGCAATTAATTCATGTGCTTATTCATTTTGTTAAATGTGGTTGACAATAAAAAATTCCTTGACATTAGTTGTTCGGTAAATAACATTTCCTAGTTTAATATAGGACAGTCAGGAGGACTGAGCCAGAGGCAAAAATGGAACAGCTGCATTTACAAGCCGAAATAAAAAGAAAAATTATTTCATGTCATTGTTTTAAAAGTGATCCTTTTTTAAATACTATGTTATTAATTAAATATATAATGTACATATGGGGAGAAGACGAAGGGCGTTCACCACGCAGACTGCCATTGACATTTTCAGGGATTGCTTTTTTTAAGGGGGGGGGGGGCGCTTTATAGCATTTTATGGGTTCACCATCACTCTTATGGTGTGGGGGGGGGGATCTCGTATATATGAAATGGAGTAATCATGCAATAGAATTCAATGTTTTAATAAATAAAATATGTAATGCATTTTGCGTACATTGTAAAAATAAAATCAGTAACCTATTTTGATAAAGTATTTATATTTGTGATGAACTGGAAAAGGGCAAGAACAGAAGAATCACCCCGAATGGTACCAACAGGAGGACTTGGTGTCATATTTAAATTCACCAATTTCTCTGTTGGCACTTTTCGGTACACTTTTTTCGTCAGAGAAATAGACTTGACGCGAAGGGAAGGTAAGTTCTGTCAAATTTCATCCAAAAGTAAAAGCTATCAAGTTTGATACAAGATATGTTTTTAAGTTCTGCATTAAAAATACAATATGTTGATAATTTTGTCTTGAAAATATTGTGAGAAAAACTGAAGTTTAAGATTGTTTAACAAACAATCCCACTTTTGAGAAAGTACCCCCCTCCCCTCCCCTGACGATTTTGTGAATAGGAATGAAACTACTATATTATTTCATAAATTTTCAAAAATTTATAACTGTGCATATGTTATGCTGTTAACCATGCTATTTGTCATCAGAAATTCAGAAAAAGAAAAAAAAAATCCACGAATGATTCTAAAATTGTTTGTTCCATTGCTGTTAGATATGAAAGAACTGAAACTGATATGGTATGCAATACTATGGTAAAAAATTATATTTTAGAAAAAATCACGGAAAAAGGATTCTGAAATTCTCGGAAACGTTTTTGAAAATTGTTTGGAGAGTTCCGAAATACTCGGAAACGTTTTCGAAACTTTCATGAACCACAGCTGCACAGAATACTCAGAAACATTTCTGGAAATTACGGAAAGAGGATTCCGAAATACTCAGAAACGCTTCTGAAAATTACAGAAAGAGTATTCCAAAATACTCAGAAACATTGAAAGAGGATTCCGAAATACTCAGACACGTTTCTGGACATTACAGAAAGAGAATTCCGAAATACTCAGAAACGTTTTTGAAAATTTCATGAACCGCAGCTGCACGATATACTCAGAAACGTTTCCGGATTTTTTTTACAGTGTGTACATAATCGCAAACTGAAGCGTTTGGTATTAAAACCAGTTCAATTCCTTTATGAAAATTTTGCATAATAGAATAAATAAATAAATTAATAAAATAACCACAGGCTGCAACTTAGTTTTTTACCCATTTAAGATCTGTTTCCTGTTTAAAAACTTTCTCTGTGCGATTTATTTTTGTCTTCTTTTTAAATTAGCAGTATTTTCTAACTATTTCTTCTTCGCTGGTACTACAGCCTGTTGCTGGCCAAGACCGTCTCTCAAACATTTTCCCACCTTGACCTCTCCCGTGCAATGGCTCTCGATCGGTTAACTCCTATTACTTTTAAATCTTTTTTTACCCCATCCAGTTATCTGTTTGGATAGAGTAAAACTCCCACAACTAGATAGATGGGTTACCCCATCTGGCTGGGGGTCTTCCTCTTCGGCGTTTTCCTTTAAGGTTGGAGAATGATGTTTTTTTTTTGTGAAACGCATCTTCATACCGAAATATGTAACTTTCTAAGTTTTTTGTCATAAAAATTGATTTAGATCGAGTTAGTTTTGAAATAAATCGTTCTTATGTCATTATTTTTTTTTAATTGGTCTTTTGAAATTTCAGTTGTTTAGCATCTGATTGAGAGGTGTTCGTTCCAAATGGTTTTGGGACGTAATAGTATAGGTCAAGAAACATCAAATTCTGAAAAGAGTGCGTTTGAAAATTCATAGTTTGACCTGGTTATAACACAAAACGCCCCTGACGATGGTAGTTTTTTTTTTTTTTTTTTTTTAACTGATTAGTTGGAGACATGAGGATTGGTAATGGTGTAATAGCTAAAAATTTGATTATGATGCACCCTAAAGAGAATTATTTTTTTCTCTTTCAAATTAAGCATTTAAAAATTTCTGAGCAAATTTGTTTCGTTTGAACTCCCTCTTCATTTTCAAAAGCATTTGTTTCTATTTCATCCGTTTAAACTAATTTGTATGCATACTATTTATATCTACCTCCCCTTAGTTATTCTTTTGTGCAAATTTTTTGTTTTAATTTTTCAATTCTTGAATTCTTCACTAATAGAGCAATCTCATTTTTTAAAATATGTGTTACCAATCACACGAGTCGATTGAATTAAGAACAAAAGCTAACAAGTAGAGTCTAAATTATATGCAAATCCATATGTGCATTTATGTTTGCATATTTTTCATGATTTTGAGAGAAATACAAATAAATTTTAAAAAAAAGTGGCAAAATTTTAAGACATACATATTACTGCAATTTTCGCTTGCTTTCAGTTCTTATTTAGTATTGAAAAAAATAAAAATAAATATTACTTTCTTCTGAAAAAAAAGGAAAATCGGTCGACTTATGGAAACTCATTCGAGGAAATGAATACTACCTCTTCTTTCTAGTAGCCAAAAAAACAAAAGACTCAGCCAGTTACTCTGAATTAAAAATAATTTACTTACGACACGTTAAAAAGGTGTCAGATAGCAGTAGTTGAACTAAAATGCCATTATTCAGGACTAGTAATTCGATTTTCCTGCAAAAGCACATAAGTACAAAGATTGATTTCCGAAAATATTTGACAGAAAAAGTACGCAAGATAAAGTTAAATAGTTCAAACTCTTCCCAATAACGCTTTCAGAAATTGAAGAGATATTTTTAACCTTAGACATCATACTAAATGACACACGGCTATGTCTGGCGAAAACATTGAGGAACATACTGTGATTCATCGCAAAGTTGTTATTATCCTTTGCTAGCTAGGCTGTCAATTTGGGGTGCGCTGCTTCACTTTTCTAACTGTACCGTAGTTTCGTGTGAAGTCCGAGTTCTACAGTACACTTATGCCTTAAGGATCCGTTTATAGGATAGGGAAGCATTCACAGAATAACAACACATTCACACAAAGAAGGGACAAGGACAAGAGAGAAGATACATATATGCCCGAGCTGGATTCGAGCCTGGGACCTACCCATCGCAGTCAGACTCATCTGACCAATAGACAGGGAGGGCGGCGTTCACCGCAATAAAAGTAATGATTGAACGTAGCTTTTTCTGCTTCAACATGTAATCATCACCGTAATAGAAGGGTGAAAATAGTAAGGTCAGTCACATTTTATTTAAATGTAAAATTGCAGCTAAACAAAAAAAAAAAGGAAAACTAAAATGTTTTAAAATTTTTATTGCATATTTTGGGTATTTTAGTGAATATTTTTATTATTTTAGTGCTCATAATTTGTGCTCTACTGATAAATGCCTCGCAAAAAAGTACGTACGTAAGAAAGTAAGTGTACGTAAAAAATTCAAAAACTTCGGTAGCAAAAAATATCGATTGAAAGACCTTACACACTTTTAGCAGTAATGAAATTTAGCAATTTGCATCTTTTAGATACAGTCTCTACATCATCATGAAAAAACAAAACAAAAAACAGGTCAGAGGAAACAAACCACATTAAAACCAAATTTTGACAAAACTACACCAAGCTTAATGCTTTGCTGGAAATTTTACATTAAACTAATGTTAGAGCAAATCAATGCATAATGTTATGCTCCAGCATAAACAACATCATTTTTCAAAATACCGATAACGAGTTCGTTTGTATCTGAAAAATAGTCATGACTGTTTCTAAATAATTATCTTTATCTATGTAATCTCTCATTACAATTTATTTTTATGTCAGTCTAGACATCTTAGTGTTAACGTTAAACAATAGTGCAAATGAATAACTTAAAGTTTAATGACTTTTAGTTGCGATATTAAAATTTGACAAATGTTTTTCATTTTATGAAGGATGAGGTTTATGATTAGTTGCATTCTTATTCGGTACAACACTGCTTCGGTTTAAGATGAACCTTTTCCATTCGTCGTAAATTAATTTCGAAAACCCTTAGCCGCTATTTATGGTAAACCTGACTTATTCCAGGCATTAAATATCATAAATTGTGCGGATAACTTCATCAACAATATTTGATGCATGCAGTGCGCATTATTCAAGGTATATTTTCGAACATCTCTTTATGGACAAGTAACTAAAATTTAAAATTAAAAAAAAAACCTAATTGATTCGCAAATGTAGAATCAAGGGAAAAGTATGAAATCCTTTTAAAAACCTTATACTATTAAAAATCAATTACAGGGATTTTATTTGTTAACAAATAGAAACTGGCAACAGGTAAAAATTTTAAATCATTGCTTTTAATGTCCTTTCAGCCGAAATGAATTTGCTTATCAATCGCATGAATAAAGGCTTAGCCGTATTTAATTAAAAACATTTAAAAGGTTTTTCGCGATTTTTATAATTAAAACATACTTGAAAACTTAAAAAATTAATACCAAAATAAAGAGTAATTTTTTCTACGTCTGATAGAATATGTTTGCAACTTCCATGCTATATGGAATTCGAATTATAACGTTTTTGAAGTCAATTTAAATATCTTCGTTAATTAATGTAATCCGAAGACGCAACCTAGCTAAGAACACTCTCGATCAACTCTC
This sequence comes from Uloborus diversus, assembly GCF_026930045.1. Lineage (NCBI taxonomy): Eukaryota > Metazoa > Arthropoda > Arachnida > Araneae > Uloboridae > Uloborus > Uloborus diversus. The sequence goes on along the minus strand of NC_072737.1, from coordinate 75,822,966 downwards.
CCTTCGAACAACTTTTTTTTTTCAAAATAGGTCCATCCGTTTAGGCGCTAGAGTGCCACAAACAGATATACAGACACATTGATACACAGACACGGAGAATCATTTCTATTTTCCTTCGTGTATTTGGGTTGAAAAAACATATTTCGGTAAAAGAGATGATCACTTTAAATTATTAATTTGCAACTCCAATAAACTATAGGGGGCGCTGCTGCCACAGTCTAATGGTGGATGAAAAAGGTAAAACAAACAGATGCCGTAAATTATACCTTGTTTTGAAGCTTAATGAATGACAGTAATATTTCATCAAGTTTGTGGGAAACTTTCTTTTCTATTCCTCTGAAATTACATTACACCATTACACCACAAACTCTCTGAAGCCAGTACTTTTCTCCAAAGGAAACACTTGGAACGGAATGTTTTACCCTTTTCTTTAGTATTTTTAATCACCGCAAGGTAGCGTATTCGAGCTCTGGAGTTGCGAATTACGAGCATATCAGCAAATTTAATTTGCATTGAAATGGAGTTTTCTAAGTATTTAGAGAATGTCTTGAACCTTCCGTTCAAAAGTAAAGAACAAGATATATGTGCCAAATAAGGCCAACCTAATGTTCATGCCCTAATATCTTGCTCATTCATTATTCAATTGACTTCAATTTTTGTATAGTCGGCTCCCGATTATTCGCGAAATAGGGCGGCATGCTAACCGAGGATAAGCGAATTCGCGAATAATCTGAAAATTAAGTAAAACTACATAATGCTAGTGTACGCAATGGCTTAAAATGACCAATAACACTTTTGAACTACAGTGCTGGCCAAATTATTAGACTAAAGAGTTTTTTTTTTTTTTTTTGGTTTTTTGTACACTATTTGTATTAAAATACTATTTATTTTACTGTTAAGATACAGTACATACTGTACACTGATTATTACGTTATTTTAGCATAATTTAATGTTTGCAGGTGTCAGCACCAAAGAATATAGCACTGTCTGCTTTGTTTATGTTCTTTGTTTATTTACCTACCAGGAACATAACCTCAATCAGCTTAAACGGTTCACTAGTTATTTTTATTAGTGTGGTAATTAGTGAGCATGTGTATGTGAGTATATATAATAGTGAGTATAAACGATTTTTAACCTCCTTTTTTAAAAAGTTAAGAAATGGTGTAAACCTTGTGAAAAGTATGCCAAAAAGACTTAAAATGCTCATCAAGAACAAGGGAATGCACACTAAATATTAGATAATTATTTCTCTGTTCGTTAATGTGTCTATAGTTTGTTATCAATAAAGAATTTGCTTTTAAAACAGTCTTAGTCTTATGATTTGGCAAGCACCTTTTGAACTTCATTTTTAACTTCTTTTATTACTGCCGTATTCGCGTGGTTGACACAATATTCGACGAAAATATCAATTTCTAAATTTGTGCTAGTATTATGAACAAAAATTTTATCTTAAAAATTCGTTTAAGTTCTTTTTTTCTCTCCTGTAGTAGGGGAATGTGGGAAAAAGTGAAATGGTGAAATGTTTATTTTTAGCACCACCTATCTAGTAATATTTTATCGATGTAGTAGTAAAAGCAGTCTGCTCGAGTCAGGAAAAAAAAAATACCACCGAAGATTAAAGTATATGATAATGCAGGTCATTTTCAAAAAATAATCTTTTTATTGTTTTAAGTCAAAAAATATTTCTGGCATTATAAAATGATTGATTTCTTGTTATTAACATTTTAAATATTGATTAAGACCTTCCAATAGTCGGTGTAGTATTTTTTTAGTTTATATTAAGCTTATTTGTATTTTATATATTTTTTTGCAATCCGTCAAGTACATACGGGGCAAAGCAAAATAGCCTATTTCGTTTGCTGACTTAATTATTTTCTAAATCTGTAACGCATTTTTTTATTAATTCATTTACATTCCTTCATTTAGTAATTTGCTTATTTATTCATACATTAAATTAATGTTCTTATTCATTCCTTATTTTACTCACTCATTAATTTTTCTTGATATATTAATTAATTTATACATGCAATTATTTGTTTTATTATTTGTTCATATTGCTTCATTATCTTTTCATTTATTCATTCGACATTTTTTTTACTGATTACATTTTTTAATCGAATAAAAAATATTTCATTATTTGAACATTTTCCACTTTTTTTTTTTTTTTGAAAATATACTCCAAAAAATGAAAAAATAATGTTTTAATGTAAGTTTTATTATAAAATAGGATGTTCATTCTTTACGTACTGAAATTTCCAGTATGTTCATTTTAAAAAAGCTCAGTCATGTTAGCTATTTCACTTAGCTTCACATTCCCCTACCTAAATTATAGTGATTTTATTTCAACATATGTGTACATTTTTTACTGAAAGTTCTGAACCTGCAATTTACATTGCAGGTTTCTAAAATTTAAGGCTAATCAGAGTTTTTTTTTTTTTTTTTTTGCAAATGAAACGGCCAATCAAGTTTTAGCATTTGAAATTTTTTTTTCATGTTTCTGCCAACAATTTTCAAGGACGCCTGGTATGGAGAATCAAAAGATATTTTTGTTTCTCGCAAGAGAGTCAGGCATATTAGGTTCTTACGATATTCTCCTCTAAGTTAAAGGTGGATATCAAAGATGTATTAACGTGTTAAAAAAGATGTATTAACGTGCTAATGATATGAAAACAAGGTATCTTGCGTTAGTATGAACATTTAGATAAGAGTAAGTAAGGGAATTAATACTTCAAACATTTCATGAGGCTGTTCTGTAAAAACAATTATTAAAAATTTCATTTTGTTGCTTTATGTCAGTATAACAGTTTTTTTATTCCTGAATCAACTTGACACACGTTGGAACAAATGTCGAAAACTGGAGTTAAAGCATTTTCAAATGAAAAAAAAATGCGTCAACAAGGGTTTCAAAATCCTTATTTAAAAAGAAAATATTAGTGTTACAATTTATTTAATTTTGGTGCGTAAAAAAATGAAAAATCAAACCGTAAAATGAGTCAACACCCGGGTTTCTCCTACTAAAGGCTGGTTTCGTGATAAAATTGCATTTTTGCTTTTCTCGCTAAGGGATATTTCTGGAGTTTTGACTTTGCGCAAAACATTATAACTGAAAATATTTTTCTTAAAATGACTAAAAACATTGGGAAAATACTTTGTAAAAGTAATTTGTGGTAATAGACTTATCTCTTAATTGTATGTAGTTCACCTAAATTTTTCTTCTTAGTTGAAGTTTCAAAGTCGTTTAAATTTGAAGTTTTTCATCTTTTCCTATAATGTAACCATCACAGCTTCGTATATAATTTAACTCTGAAGATAAGAATTATCTATTCTATGAAGAAGGTTATTATCATCAAACTGAAGTTTATACAATTACAATGTATGGGTGTAATGTATTACCTGGTTCATGTATTACCAGGATATCCCGTGTTTTGCTTGATTGTTATTTTGTTTAAAAACTCGCTTTTTTAGCCCAAAAGATAAATAGTTGAAAAATATGGAGTTTTCTAATGAATTATTCCATGCTTTAGACCCTGTTTGACAGTAAAATATCTATTAAGAGACTTTTCCAAATAACTAAGAGAAAGATTTCCGATTGTGGTCGGACACGTTAAATTCATTGCAAACTCAGAGTATGTCGGCATCTATTTTTTTATATGAAGAAAAATTCGTACCGTTTAGCCTAAAAATTACATCTAGTTCCGAAAACGAAACAATACACCACTGTGTAATAGATGCAAGGGATTTGAATCGTAAACATGTTTAGAAATACATATTATTATTCAAAAGATCCACAAAAAAAATGTAGATGCCACAACTAGGCCAATACCACCATCTTTTGTGGTGTTTGTCTAGCAATAACAACCCTTCTGTAAAACTGTCTAGGTGGGCATTTTGTGTCAAAGACTAGGGTAACGGCACAAGTCACAGACATGCTAAAAACATCATTCTCCTGTTCACTCAATTTTCTGAGCCATTTAATGTATTTAAGCTTTTTAAACTATTTTTCTCTCATGCAACAACTTTTCATATAACTTTTGGTTGCTTCAGGAACCTCTGAGTTAGTTAATCCTATATTTAATTGCTCAATTTTGAAGAAGATCCAACCCCCAGTGACAGACACCGAAAAATCTGATGATCCCAGTAAGACAGGCTAAAAGGGTTGAGTAACAGATAGGCTGAAGACAGAATGAGGAATCGACAGAATTCTCCTTTTCTCTTCAAAATGTGCTAAGGTTCTTCATTTTTGGAACTAAAGCCTTATAAAATTCAAATGAACATGAGACACCAGCTGACCTCGTGGTGGCTGTTCATAACCTTCCACCACTGTCTTGTAAATACCAACTGGCATATAAAAGTCACTCTGATAACATTATATGGTTGCACCGTATTCATGGGCCGCAGCAACATCAATCTTACGCGCCTAAAAGGCTTATTCATTGAATCCAAACTTATGACTGTCTGTTACTGGACCCTAGTCTGTTACTGGTGACCTTACCTTACAATATAAAAATCGTGTATACCAGACGACGACAGTCTAAGGATGTTGTTTCTTAGTTAAAATGTCCTTTTCTTTGTAACATGAACTTGGAACAAGATATTGCGACAGTCGCCATTAGAGATTGTACCGAAACCCAGAAAGAAGATTCTTCAGTACAAAATAATTGCAAATCGATCGAGAGTCAAGAATCTGGACAGCAACAATACCAATTTGTGGATGGAATACTTTTCAAAAAGAATTATGGCCCATTAGCGCCAAAACTGCTTCCTATCATTCCGAGAGTGATACGAAAGTACACTGTGCAGTTTTTCCGTGACGCTACAATTTCTAGCCACCTGGGATTACAGAACAAATGACAGAATCAATAAGAGATATGACCAATTATAGAAGTGAAGTAGAACTTCAAGAATCTTAGAAAAATCTAGTGCCACGAAGGATTGATTGCATACATATTATAAAAGTAGTATAATGTTTTATATAAAGAGAAAGTAGATAAAGTGTTTTTTGTTAACTTTTAAAAAAATGTATACGATTTAAAAATTAATTTAATACTTGAAAACAAAGTTATTTCGTATTTTTTGGCATCTTGAAGCTTTTTAAAAAGTTGAAATTTTGATGCACATGATTCAACTTTGAGAGAAGATCGTAGAGAAAGAAATAATCCCTATATCCAATAACTTTATTCAACTAGTTTTAGCAAACTTTGAAACTCTGAACCTTATACTAAGTGGGAAAAAAAAACAATTCATTATAAGCCAACGCAGGTTAATTATTACCCTATTGTTGAATAGCTTGAAAATTCAGAAAATTGAACGCCATCAGTTAAATCTTTATGTAACTCTTAACGTAAGTCAAAGAGTATATACGAGCAGTAAAAAAAGTGAAGATATACCAGCCCAAAATTATGATTAGGAAAGAAAGTATTAAAGCAGTCATTGATACTTCACTTTCATTAGGAAAATCATTTGTTGAACAAACAAATTAATAATGTTTGCTTCGAAATGGTGTAGGAATTAAAATATTTCATTGTTTCGTAATCAAGCCCAATAACAAAAGAAACTTTTCAACTGCAATTGTCAAACATAATTAACTCTACTAAATGCGTCTTTTAGATCCTTATTTATTACCTTCCAGTTCAATCGGTATAAAGGAATCTTGTTATTTACTCCAGTTAACAAAGAGTTAATGAAGCGTTATTACTTAAAAGGTTTTTATTGCCAGCTACTTATAGTATTAGACGTTCCAGACAGGATTGGACTTGGATTAAGGAACTGTATTTAAGAATGAAAGGGAGTCAGAGTGAAAGAATGTAACTAAGTCAAACAACTTTGCAATTGTTTTAGTACTATAAATTAGGTTGTTGCTTTTAAAAAGAAAGAAACGGTAAGGCTCTTTCTACAAGTTTAGTGAAAGATAATTCAGATTTTCAAATGTCTAAGTTCAAGAATTCTCACCGTCAATAATATCTTCCGACTATTTTTTCCGTATACATGCACAGTAGGGTGGGTCGAAAAACAACTTTATTTTTATTTCGATGATGGTAGTGAGGAAAAAGTGCCATTGGTGGAGCAAAGTGAACAAAAAAAAAGAATTTTTTCTGACAATTTCTTGATTTGCCGCAATTGAGTTGAAGTTTTAAAAAAATGCTGTTTTTTCATGTTTTTAGCCAAAATTAGTAAAAATACTATGTTTTTATTTTCGATGATGAATTGCGTTTAAAAGGTGGCTTTGATTCCACTAAACTCCCATAAAAATTTTGAGGTGTGCGTTATTTTTCTTTCGTTTGTCACAAATGAGTAGAAGTTTTGGCAATTTTCAGCTCTTTAACGTTTTCAATAAAATTTCTCAAATAGTAAAATTTACTGCCATAATTAAATTGTTTTCTCACATGTAATGCATTTTTAGATGCGTGGTGTGTTATAAATGAACTACTTATTGCGTATAAATTTTTTTAATTTGAAATGTGCTTGAAATTTAAATGAAATTTTGTGCAGCTACGTTCAAAAGGTTAAATAGCATAGCACTCAACAAAGAACAAAGGACAAAAGATGGTGTAGATGTACAAAAAAAAAAAATTCTGCTTGTAATTTCAACAGAGGATTTTTATCTACACGGTTTTAGGTAATAAAAGCGTTTTTCGAGTTGAATTTCTGCATCTTAGCACTTTTACTTCTGTTACAGTGTTGATACAATGGAAGCCTCTTTTCCTTCGTGGTCATCTGCAAATTCTGTGCTATTTTAGTAGTATTTCTATTTACTATACACAGTTGGCATATAACTTCAGGTTCTAAAATTGTTTCGGATACTATGTTTATTCCAGTTTCTTGTGACGAAAGACATTTCGTGATTCGAGGTTGGCTGATATTGATTGAAAACCAAACCGAGCATATCGTCGTATTCATTCAACCTGAATTTTAATTTAGAACCTTAAACAAACACTCGAACTTCTTGATTCTTGTTTCTTATTTTAATTGCTATGAATTTTTTCAATTAATATTCATCACAATGTTTTCATCTCTTGATTTTCGTCAGTTTCCACTGCTGTGGTAGGATTATGCCTTTCAAAACATGTCGCTTGCTTCATAGCAAAGTCGCCGTAAACAGCTTAGAGCACATATGAAAAGTTCCACTTCCAGATTGTCATAGTTTATCCCAAAACTTCACAGGAACTCTTTCCTCGTTAAAATTACTCATTCTAAAATGCGCCAAACGAAAAAACAATTTTACGAACAACTCTAACAATAATAATTACAATAAACAAACTTTTTTCAATTCAGCTGATGTGTACAATCGTGGCGACACTAAGTGGATTCAACTGGGACTAACTGGGAGCACCTTCAGAACATTCAACGTATTTTTTGCACATGTCTCATATATAAGCATTGAAAGTAATTAAGTTTTAACTGCGCATATGAGAAAGATATCTTTAGCAGATAGTCGACGCTCATTATAACGACCACACATTATAAAGACCGTCCCATTATAACGACCAGTGGTTAAAGTCCCAACTTTGTTCCTATAAACTCTATGTTAATTTGCTTTCGTTATAACGACCGTTCTGTATCGTCTAATCCAATACAGCGACCTAATCAGCGGACGCTATTTCTTGTGTTCTTTCCAATAAAACAAATTTGTAGCTTGGAATGACATTACTGTTTACGGACATCTGCCTGAAGTTTTCAATGTCAAATCCAACTTTAAGAGGGGTGGGGGGGGGATTACCATTCACCACAGCTAGCACAGAAAAAATAATGGGAGGAAAAATCGAGAAATTTCCAGATTCCTAAGAAAAGGGAGTTGACAGATGTATTGGTAGTTTTTTTGTTTGAATTTAGTGGTTTTAAAGATTTGGGGTTCTCGAGGGACTTTTAAATGTTTCTTTGGAAAGCAAGAGAAACACAATTTATCACCTATATCTGAAACAGAAAATAATGTTTTGCAAACATCACGTCTGCTAAAAAGGCAGACCTCTGTTTCTGGTTTTATCTTCAGAAATTGTTGTAGTAGTAGTAGCAGATTTGAAAGTGTGTAACATTTTCCTCCCTATATTTTCTACTTTAAAACTTGTTTAATATTCTGTCATAATATTTTGCACACGACTTTTCTAAAAATTCCTATGATAAAAAAAATTTGGGCATTTACTTGGGCATGCATGATGACGGTGTACATTTTTTAAATTTATACCTCTTATAACGACCACTCGTTATAAAGACCTTTTTCTCTGGGACAGAGATGGTCGTTATATCGAGCGTCGACTGTATAAAAGGATATAGGTATATTACCTTGTTAGTTTCGTAGGCAAAATGTATGTGGCAATTATATTTCCCGTTAAATGTAATTGGCAATGTAATGAGCTGTGCTAAAATACTTCTCCAGAATATAGATGAACAGTGACGGACTCTCCACAAATAATTCTTATATTTTGAATTGCAGGGTAGAGACACTGATGGATTGCGAACAAGTATTACTGATTTTGATAGCAGTCCTTCCTCTAGCATTAAATGGGTCAACCAAAAGTTCTTGCTGTCTAGTGTATACAGTATCCTGTTACATAAAATAACTCCAAAATCTATTTTAAGAAAATGTGTTGCCTTCAGTAAATAAATGAATTAGGATTTCAAGTTGCCTCACAAAACTATTTTTTTGTGAGAGAAATTGATTTCTACACATGTCATAAGCTAAGCTTCATTTTCAAAGTTTTAGGAAGTTATAATGCGTTTTTCTGTCTTATATGAACCTCAACACTTCCACTTTGAAAACTTATCTGTGCTTCAATTTGAGAAATCGGTTGTGAAGTACAGAAAGCACTTTTGTTGTACTTTTCTAAATAAATCAACAGTGTCACAGAGACCTAACAGTCTTAATTTAATCCGTATTTCGCAACAACAGGTTACTACTTTCTCCCATCTGAATTAAATTTACTTTTTATTTAGATATCTTTCCCGAGCATTAAAACAGATTTGCATAAAGCCTTACAATTTGATAAATGTGTTGCATGATCTAATAACTATTGAATACTTTCTTTCTTTTTATTAGCATTTTGGAAAATAATGTGTCTAAAATCCACATAGTGACGCGACGAATGTAAAAGTTATTCATGCATAATTTGAGTTGGTTATTGCCAAAAACACCTCTTAAATGGGACCACCATTTCATTTTCCATTTTTTTTTAATTTTTATTTTTGAGTTAGATACTTGGGAATTTTATATTGAAATAAATCAGTGGTACCCAGCCTACAGCCCACGGGCCACATCCGTGTGGCCCGTTTTATTCATTGCTTCAAATTGAAAATTCCGATGAGTGACAAAGACAAATTTAGATCCAGGTGTTTATAAAATGGTTTTTGAACAGCCTGCAATCGTTAAAACAGGCATCGATATGAAATTCAGCCCACGGACAGAAAAAAGTTTGGCACTATTCATAAAAGTATATTCAGGTAACAACCGTTTACAGCGGTATAGTATTGCGCCCTCTCCCCCTCCCCCTCTACCCTGACACAACACTACTGATCTTATATCGCTCCAAATCTCATCGTAAATTCATCCAAAACTGATCCTAAATTCATCGCAACGGAGCTTCACTGTTTGTTTCCTTATCGTATTAGTTTCCAAAATTCATCGTATATCAATGATCGCATTCGACTATCGCCGATGAGACTTTTCCGAGAAATTCCCGATGAGAATTCATCGGCACCCGATCATCGAGCGATCAAAGTTTGATCGGGTTTCAATGAAGGGCTCTTCAATGTCCGCTGACGTTTTGTTACTTGGGGATGCTCAATTTTTTCCTTTCTAAGTTTTTACCGTATCTGAATATGTTTTTTCTACATTTATCTAGTCTTCTTTGTAGTCTCAAAACCAGTTTTGTACTGTAAAAATATGTTCTTCGTTTGTTTCATTTATTTTAATAAGATATCCAGATCACTCGTGCTCACTTAATTAGTAGGGTCTGGTGGGGGAAAGTGGTCAATGGGGTAAAGTGGTCATACGTCAAATAAATGGCTATAGCTTGGAAATAAACGTTCGAATGAATGTGAAACTTTTATTTTAGAGTAAAGCAGTTAGAAACTACATTTTGAGTACAAAATTTTACAACTGGCAAAATTTTATTTGGTAAAAAAAAAAAAATATTTTGAGTGAACATGAAAAATTTTAAAATCTAAACACCTATTTTAACATTCTTGGCAAATTTTGTTTGTTAGAATTAGGAACAGATTGACTGTACAGGACCTACATTTCTCAAGAACTCTTACTCATTAGCAGTTAGCGGAATCTATTTTAGATAATTTTTTAGAACAATTTAAGTAAGATGGGGTAAATATGGTCATAATATTAGGCTTAACGAATATTGTTCTTCTAGTGTCACTTAAGCTTTAGGTATAAGGCAGATACAAATTAAATATTAATTTTACTCAATGTGTATTGTTTTTACAGTAAACGGGGTTAAATATACGAGTATATGCGTATATATACGCATATATACTCGTGTAGACATGTACATAGACGCATTCACATAAATGCGCCAATAAATACATATATGGGTATCTGCAAGTATTTTTTATCCATACAGCTATACATTCTACTATACACGTATATGCTCGCTTATACTCGTATATATAAGAACACTTATATACTCAGTTAGACACGTATATACGCGTACGTACTCGAGTAGACACTTACATACAAGCATATGATGTAAAAGTATACAGGGTGAGTTTATATTCTTGAGTAAATTAATAAAAGTTGTTAGAGAAGAGGAGAAGAAGCAAGAGTTAAGAAGGAACATATGGTCACAAACACAATGCTGACGCGCTACATGCACGCAAAGTGAGAAATTGATGGATGCAAAAAAAGTCACAAATTTCTATATATATATATATATATATATATATATATATATATATATATTACACAAATACAATTTTACACAACATTTTAGGACTTAAGAAAGTTTTAAAGCGATTGATGAAATTTACGGCCTTTAGCTGTAATACATGCGTCGCATTCACAGATCCCTCTCTGTTGCAATAACGAGACTTTTGAAAAACTTTCAGCATCCGCTGCGCCTTTGATGCGAAGCGTGTATTACAGCTACTACAGACCGTAACTTTCAACAACTGCTCTAAATATTTCTTAGAAACTAAAATGTTAGGTAAAATCATCTTTGTGCAACAAATTTGTGCCCTGCTTTGCCTCCTGGCTTTGTGTGCATGTAGCCCGTCAGTGATTATAACTTCCTTATGATTCTTTGCTTCTTATCCTCCCCTCTCACAGCCCTTTGATTTTTGCCCAAGAGCTTAGATTCACTCTGTAGGCCGACATGTATATAAGCGTATATTCTCGTGTATACATACAGGTACTTTTCTCCGCACACACCCCACCTCTTAGCCGTAGGCCTTAGGTTCCACCGCCCGGGGGGTCCGCGTAGCGGGCCCCCCGCACGGCTGGGTGCGGCGGTCGATAGTCGTATCATGCTACGGACGTGCTTGATGCTTATTGCGCCGGGGAAGGTCCCCGTGCTGGGCGTCAGCCCAGCTGGGAGTTTACCCCTTGATGTGTGGGTCTTGCTCACCGTGAGATACGGTATATCTCCCCGTACCTCGTTAGTATGCCATGACCCCCTATACATACAGGTACTGGTGTATACACGTTAATGTACGTATATAAGCCTATACAGGTATATAATTGTGTGTACACGTATACATGTGTATATACTCGTGCTTCCATATTATATATACGTGAGTAGACACGTATAATGACGCACTGGATGTATCCACGAATTAACTCGTGTATACCCATATATGTATGCATGTACACTTATATATGCGTATATACGTCTACTATACACATATATACTCAAGTATGCACGTATTTTCTCGAGATACAAGTACATGCGTGCATATGATGTTCGTTTATACTCGTAATTACTCGTATATACACGTGACACGTACATATACGTGACACGTATATACATGTGACACGTATGTAGACACGTATACACACCTGTAGGTAATCAAGTATACATGCTTATATACTCGTATATACACGTATATACTTGAGTAGGCACGTGCATGCATGTATCTGATGTATACATGTATCTACTCATATAGGAACGTGTTTACTCGTGTATAACACGACACGTATATATTCGTGTATACAGGCATGTACTCGTGAATATACTTGTAATTATAAAAACAACTGAAATATACAAGTATTAGGGTTTTTTATAATGGTTTTGCTACTATTTTTAACTATGACCACTTTACCCCATGCTATGACCACTTTCCCCCACCCCATGGGGTAAAGTGGTCATAAAAACATAGGGAAACGAAAGTTCTATAAAACTACGAAAATCAATATTTTTCTTCTTAAAATTCAATGTACCGTGTTCTTTAATAATGCAATGTAAAATAACAACAAAAAAAGTTGAACTGTTTAAAGAATTTGTTGCATTTATTATCCACCTAAGTTGAAAACCTACGATTTTATGACCACTTTACCCCACCAGACCCTATGCTTTTTATCATAGTTATACTGTGTTACCTCTAGTATTTAAGTTTTGTTTGCCTAGTTATAATTACAAAAAAAAAATATAATTAAAAATAACTTAGTAGTTATTCTTGTTTATTCACATAAAATGCAACGTATTTTATTGTAATGGAATATTAATGATTTTTATTTAAAAAAGACCAACTTTTACACTGATTTTTATTTACAATTCCATTTTAAGTATTAAGTCTGTTTGTTTATAATGCACTGAATTTTAGTTTTACAAATGAATAAAGTTTATTTCTAGTCCTACTTGAAAAGACCAAAAAAATGTAAAAACAAAATACATTTTAAGGAAAATAAAGAAAAATTTAAAGGAAATCTCCAGCATTCTTACTTTCATTGGTAAAAGTAAAAGGTTTTCCTTTTCCTTTTAGAACGAAAAAAGAGAAGAAGGTAAAATTAAACAAGATAATTTTTTCTTTAGTGTGACAAAAGACGTTTCTTTTTCAGTAACAATGAAGCTTTGAAAACCAACTAATGTTTATTATCGCTTTCAAAAAACATTTTATCTTCTCTTGTTATGAGTACAAAAGAGAAAAAAGAGATTTCATTATATTTACATAAAACATCTGGCTATCTTCATTGATGATGCATTAAGAAAACATAAGTATAAACTAGTTTAAATTTTTGATTTTCAAATGTATGTTTCATAAAAGAAATATACGGAAATGATTATTAAGATTTATTTAAGATTCATTTTACTAAAACACGAATATGATTTTATTTTAACCCAAACACATATAACTTCCGACTGCTTCTATTTTTGTCAGTAGTATTTGGCATACAAAGTAGATAATAAATCCGTATCTGACGAGATTTTCATAGAAAATCATTGTCGATATTGCTATTGACAATCTCTGTAAAGCCTGTTTTCTACAAATCTTTGCAACAGCACACCAGCTGAATTTTTACTAACCGTATTTTTGACAAATTTCAAGTTATTAAGATTATGCCTTGGATATTGATCGACAGCAAATCAAGTCATCAAATAAATAAGCATATCTATGTATGTTTCTAAGTTAAGAGAATGGTCGGGAGTTATAAGTTAAGCTAGGTATCGAAAAATTCATTATTTTCTAAAGAAGTCCTTTAGCCTAGTCTAATCTTCAAAGGACTAGCAATAACGGACATATTACTAAAACAAACCATTGAAGCATTTTTATTTTTTAACATTGTTTCACAAATTCTATGGTAAAAATATGCTCCTGCATTTAAAATGTCATTCTGACATTTTAAATACGGGAAACAATGCTAATTGAAAAAAAGAGTATTTTGCTGAGGAAGAGGGAACTTGCTAAAGGACTTTTAAATTATTACAACAAGAGTTATCTATAACAGGAAATATCCAACGTTGTTTGCACAAATAAACAGATTACAGAACACGCGTGTTTCGGGGTTTCAATGAACCCCTTTTTTCAATTCAAAAGTGTGAGTTTCTAGACGTAAAGACACCCAGTAAAAGGATACCCTTTTACTGGCGGAAATACTTTCTAAGGCGGCTGATTAAATAAATTCGGTGACGGGCATAAATTTTGACAAACATCATAACTGAAAATGATGTCTATTTATTCATAAATTGGTTTTAGCCTACTTTCCGCAAACATTTAATTTTCTCCCCCTTTAATATATCAAAAGGGAAGGCTGAAACTAAAAAAAAATCTGGGGAAGCAAACTTTATTTCCGCGAAAAGTAGGGGGCACAACTAAGTTGAAATTACGTCTTGGAGAAATGTTCATTTTTGTAGATACTCAACAATAAGAACGCAAAATAAATTAAATTTCTCTATTTATTACAAGCGACTATAAAAAGATACAATAATTTCTGGGGTAATAGAAAGTGCTCAAAAGCAATTAAGACTTTATATAAATTAAGTCACGAAAGATCGAGCGATTAGGTGCGCAAACTCAACCAAAACTACATCTCTAAAACTAATAACATGTTTTTAAGCCTTGCAGCTTTTCCGGAAAATCGCGACACAAAGAAATACAGTCAGAAACATCTTTTATTATACGTCTCACATTTTCTCATAGTAAACAACACCTTCATGTAAATATTTTGGCCAGCTCAAGGTTTTTCTTTTCTTCTTCCTTGCTTGAAAATTATATTTTGTTCATATTCCGTCGATAAAAAATAACCAGATATGTAAAAACATCAGTATAAAATGTGTGGATAAATAGTGGAGAAAGTTATTTGCATTAAAAACATTCAACAATCAAAACCTTCAGAATTGAAAATTAAAATAAAAAAAAACTATGGAAATTAGTTTTTATCCAGAAATATTAGCATCGAAATTCAGCTTTTTGATCTTAGTGTTATTTTAATTTATTCATTGTTTTTATTATTTTTTTTAATTTAAAGTTTTATAAGGGTTTGTGAACATTAGAATTAAATTGCAATGCAGATTTTGGGATTTGATCAAGTTAAGCGTTTGCAAAGCTCCATCTTTTAATGGAAAAAACACATTTTTTTACGTATAAAATAGCTTAATTTTCACCTTTATAAGAATTTCATGATATTTATTGAATTGAAAAGCAGGCTATAAATCATTTTTATGCTCGTGTACTTTACTGTTTTCTGACAAAATGTTTTACCTATAAATTTCACTTAAGCCCTAATAATATCAAAAGGAATTTATAGATATTTTTATCTGAAAAACTGAAATATTGATAAAGCAATAATCGCATGATGGCTAAGCATTTCTGCTTTTATCAAGCAATAAAACTTCTGCATGGACTCAAAGCACGACAGCAATAAATATTGACAGTGAAATATCTTCAGAATATATCAAGAACATAAAAACTGACTTGGAAATCTATGACGTCCTGTACTGTAGTTCAGTAGCGTAAATCGTGAAATAAGTGCAAATATCTTATTTATATCTTTAATCTATGGAGGTTAGTGTTGAATACGTTGAAAACAATTTCCAAAAATTGTAAAATAAAATTGATATGCTTTTTTGAAATTTTTTTAAAATTATGGTTATGTATAATTTAAATCAAGTGTCCCTAAAACTTCTAATGCGCCTTGCAAATTTTTTGTTTCATATGATGTAAAATATAATGTTTGTTCCCTTTTAATAGTCTGATTATAAGAAAAATATTTATTTTTCTAATTTAAGTAAGAAGTAATTTCAAAAACGTAAAAATGGAGATAAAATGTTGCATAAGATTTTTTAAAAATCTCTAGCTCAGTCGATGATTTTATTTTTTGTTTATAAGTTTACTATACCGCAAAAAGAAAAAAAAAAGAAACAATCATGGTGAAACAAAACAAAAGGATTTTTTTCAAGCACTTTTTGTACAGTAAACTACCAATTATCCGCGAGTAATTTAACAATCAGGAACATGTATTTTTGCAGTAAAAAGCAAATACCAATTGTTGTTTGTTTTTTTCTTTTTGGCAAAAAACTGTAAATAACCACAGTTGTTTTTATTTTATTTATTTATTGTGTTTTCGTCATCGTACATGCACTTGTTCTTTATTGATGTTGAGTTCCGTTGCTCAAAAATACAAAACATTGGCACTGTTCGATGAAAGTATTATGCATCAATATAGCTAAAGCTTCGAGGAAGGACAACTATTAAATTATTTGTCCCACATTTTACCCTTTTAGCGGTTTATCAGCGGCAATTGTGCCATCTAATTCTGCGGATAATCGGGAGTTCACTATATATATATATATATATATATATATATAAGCAAACAACTTTCATCGAAAAATGCAAGGTTGGAAATAACTCGAATAGTCGTTGGCGCAGTTGGAAACGAGGCCCATGCAATCTTCATAACTCCATTTCTGATCCGAGTCACAGGGCAACAGATACGGAAATCATGCAAATGGAAATTGGGAAAGAAAAACACACGCGCACGTGCACAGTGGTTGGAAGTAACGCGCTACAAATAGCGACGCTACTGTAGGAGCTTCATTTTTTAGTTGTTTATAATGTAGCTCTCTACTTTCTAAAACAATAGTGTAGCGAGTAGTTCGATAAAAAAATAGAAGTTTGTAGCAATTTCTGAAAACTACTTTTCAATAAACTTGAAAAAAAAAATAATCAAGGTTCAACCGAATTTAACTGGCGCAAATTCCAACTGGCGAAACCCAACTCAAATTTCACGTTAATAATAGGAACAATTTCTCAGTATGTTTCTCTTTTAATAATAATTTTCCCTTTCATGATAAATACACACAATAAATAAAGAAAATTAAAAATAAATATTTTAGCATTCGGTCCATTCATGGTAATTGATTGCTATGAATGGACCATCGAGCTTCCATTCGATGTATGTCCACATGTGTAACAAAGTAGTTTAGTTGCAGTTAACTATATTTGTAACAAAGTAATTGTAGTTGTAGTTAACTACATTTGTAACAAAGTAGTTGTAGTTGTAGTTCGCAGCAAAAAAAAAAAGTAGTTTTTCCAAACACTGCGTGTGCAACATTTCGACACAATTCAGACACAAACGGTGTGGGCAAGTGTCATTCGCTGTAGTAACGTACTGGAAGATATCGGGGGGGGGGGGGGCACGGCACTGCCCCTGCCAAGTCGAGCGCGAAGCAAACACTGCCGTACCATCCTTTACTGGAACCATTTCGCCGCATTTTCAGGCCCCTATTTGAGAACCTCTGGATGAGACCAGAAAGCAGAAATTTTCTCAATCCGGTAAGCTATAATCACATATTTAAAATCCAAAATTTCAAGTCTGTAGGTCACTTAGTTCCGAAGTTAAGCGAAAGCAAAGCTTCGCATTTATGACACTCACTCACTCATGATCATCAAAATAGAACTAGTACTTCCCATAAACTCAGAGAGGTGAAATTTTGTACAGAGTTAGGGTTTAATGGCCACATAAAGAGAAAACTATAAAAACTAGGCTAATCGAAGATCTGGAGTGACCCTGATTCGAAAACACAAGAGCCCAACCCTATTAGAGATCGACATGCCGCCTTTACAAAAAATATTCAACTTGGTGGGCTGCTTCATTTGATGTCAAAAATCGAAAGTCTGAAGTATCTAAATGAAGAACCCTCAGCTGTATTAGAGATATAGTAATGCCCTCTTCTACTATTGGTACATAAAAAATCGACTGTCATTGCAAAAGTCCAGCGTAGTGGGACACATCTTCTAATTTAATCTAGCCTAACTTTAGTCGACTCGAACATTACACAAATTAAATGTTTCTGCAAAAAGAAGTGTAATTCCACCAAAAACATTCTGTAAAAAACTAGCCAAGACTTGATGGAGCTGCTTGTTTATCTCTAAAAAGTAATGAAATCTAGACAAAGTCATGACAAGTCTAAGATTCTTTACTGCGATTTCTTTATTATTATAGTTAATGTTGTGACTTGGCCGTTAAAGGGTACACAAGGGTACAAAACTAGGTGCTCCATGACACCATTGCACCAATCTGTCGCCAGAACCGCTACCCATTGACGATGGAAAATTGCCACTTGCAAAACGTGCAAACAAAATTGACTTGTACCCACTAACGTATGAGGAATGTTTAACGGCAAAGTTACACATCATTAACTATAATAATAAAGAAATCGCAGTAAAGAACCTTAGACTTGTCATGACTTTGTCTAGATTTCATTACTTTTTAGAGATAAACAAGCAGCTCCATCGAGACTTGGCTAGTTTTTTACAGAATGCTTTTGGTGGGATTGATTATTAAATAAGGAAAAGGCTAAGATGCGTATCAATCTTGGCCTGTCGCCCGTCGGATTTTTCATACCTTGCCTTTTTTGTGAGGAAAGCTGATGATACTTATATATGAGACTCATATTGAATCTCCCAAGGCATTCGTCGCCTAGAAATTTCTTAAGTATTCCCAATGTTAGCAATATCTTTCGTTGCCGCTGCGTCGCATAACCTGTAGCGATGATTCTTTTTAACTGTTATTGTTATCTCATACCATTAAATGTTCCTTATAAACATAATCATTCTTTGTTTGTTCTTCCTCATAGCATAGCATCACATTTGGTGCCCAAACGCTTTTGCGAGGGATTTCCGACCATACATTCTTAGGTGAACATTTTTTGTTTGTATATGTACTGTAACCTCTTAAAGTTCTAAACATATTTTATGAATCATTCTGTGTATGTATCCCACACAGGTGCGTTCGCAGGAAGCAAGAAGGAACACCTGTTAGCTCGGTCCGAACTTGACGGGAGCCCGATATTTTCAAACACAGGGGTGAAATCTATGAAGGACGTAAGGGTTAAAAATATGAAGGGGTGGGGTCCCGTAAAAGTAATTTTTGGCGGGGGCTCCAAGATTTCTGTGCACGCCTCCCCCCCCGTATATACACCACGCGCAAAAATTTGGGCAAACCCATGTTTCTTGTCTTTCCATACATTTCCTAGCAGAAGATGGGGTATAGCGACTTAGGTTACAGATCAGGAGATCGTGGTGGCTTCTTCAATTTGTGATGTTGTGAGCATCTTATTTGTTTTCCAGATATTTACTACACAATTTGAAAGAATTTTTTGTGCCACTGTCGTATTTTAAGACAAAATAAATCCTTAAAATCCGTGTTTCTGAGGAAGAAGTTGATTTCACTAAAATGTTGGTCCATAATTCCATACATTGTAACTAAATTATCAACTTGTACGTCAGCAAATTATTTCAACAAAGTAATATTTTTCACTTCAGGTTCCTACCACTATTTGTGGTTTGGGACCATGAAGACAGCTCTCATTTTTTAATCCAGAATAGAAGCCGAGAAATCCCTGGTCCAGCAACCACTGAGGTATCGTTTTACTTAGAGGACTTTATGCCTACGAGCATATTTAACGTCCCCCAGCCACCATTAAAGAAGAAAGTGGCTTTTCGACCGGCTAGGGTTGAACCCGGGACCCTCCTTTCACAAGACAGATGTCAACGTAAATAAAAGTGTGCCGATGGAGTCCCCAAAATTGAGATTGAATTTCGTTTGATTCTCCTATTGTACATTCTTTACGTTTTTCGGCCAGGAGAACCTTTTTTTTTTATATACTTGTAGTTCAATGGAATTATATCTTTACCGCTATCTTGCCTGAAAGACTCTAGGTTTGCAAGCCCAGAAGCATCGTCTTATCTGATACCGGCTAGAAGAGGTTTATCTTAGATTCTTTTCTATTCCTTTAGTGGTAGGATGTTTATTACGAATGTTTGTCATTACAACAAAGCTATTCTCACGAAAATCGGTAATTTTTGAGTTAGAAGTTCATGTTTATGTAATGTTTTCACAATCTGGAGACGTTCTTTTAATAGTCCGACGACGCACTGCCTACTGATATCTTCAGCAGCTAAGTAATTTTCCACCAATAAATAGCTTCCGTTTTTCCAAAATATTTATTTGACTACGATTTGGATTCTTATTTCACAATTCTTACTATGGATTATTTTAGCATTTGAAGGATTTTTTTACAGAATTCAGCCAAATAAAGAGAATGAATTTCGTACAGTTAAAATACCACGATTCGCATTTGGTAACAGATAAAAATGACCAGCAATGAGTAGCACAGAAGTAAATTACACTTTAATTCCAAGTTTCTTTTATGCCACTTTAAAACCTGATCGATACTGGTGTTGCAAAAATTGGTGGTGATGTCTCACATAAAAGAAAAATGCACAGAAATATAACATTAAACTCCTTCTTTCCTCTCCTACATATTTCCTGAATGAAAAGAAAGATTACGTAGCATTCATCAAAAGAATATTAAATGAGTTTTCCAAATGTGACCGCGTGATATATTTCAGGATATTAAAGAAAATGGTTTAAAAAAATCGAAGGCAAGTAAAAGGCTTTCAGCGATAAGTTTCTTCTGTAATAACTGATGTTGCCAGATATATTTTGGTGTATAAAATGAAATGCTTTTTGCTATTTCGATAACAATAATGAAAGAAACATTTATTTTCATGTTCCGTATGACGTAAAATACAGATGTAAAAAAGTGAAATAATTGTACCCAAAGTAATTTGATTATATAGAAAAGGAGAAAATAATGAAAAGTACAATATTTTTGCATATTTTAAAGTAGTGTAGAAGTACATAACACAAATCTGTTATGCCTCGGAATCTTATTCATGTATTTGAATCTTCATTGCTTAAATTTCCTGCGTATTTTGAAATTTTTGTACTATATATATATATATATATATATATATATATATATATATATATATATATATATATATATATATATATATATATATATATATATATATATATATATATATATATATATATATATATATATATATATATATATATAAAGAGGTTAGCATATTTCATCCGCTTTCAAATCTCTATTACTCCATTTCTTGTATCTTTACTACAGTTATTAAAAATGTATAAAATCGCAAAACAGTTGCCGTCATACTTGAGCAGTTTTAACCTTGTCAAGGTACTGAAAAGTGTAATAAAATAATACATTTTTTTTTCTAATTTCCTCATTTGATAAGTAAGATCAAAGCATATCATTGATATAACCTGGTCTATGAAATAAAACAACACAGCAATCTTATTAATTATTTTCTTCATTCAAATCAATAAATTTTGCTCATGTGTTTTGTAATTTAGTTGTAATTCATTGATGACATTGAGGGCTATGCTTTTAGTCAAGATATGCGTAATCCGTCAGCAATGAAATCTAGTTCTGGAGTTGAGCTATACATGCTATTTACTCTCTGCCATTAAAATGCCTCTGAATGTAATTTTACGTGCGTAATAATTACGTGCAGACATGCATGTACCTTCATGTAAATCACGTATGACTTATTTTGTGTAACGTGTATCTACAACATGCACTAAGTACAGGCTAAGTTCTGTTGTGACCTTAAACATAAATACAACATTTGTACATCAGGAAGCTCAGTTTATTTCTTGACTGGCTAGTGCATAAACTTCAATGATAAATTCACTCAAGATACTTGGCCCACAACTTCTTTACGAAGTATATTTTCTCGGAAAACGACAATGTATGGGCTATATATACTTCGTATACATACTTCTCTAAATAGTATAGTTAATGCAAAATTAAATTCAATCTCAAAACATAATAGTTTTCCCTGTAACTGGTTTGTGCTTAAATCGGGTATTATTCTGTTTGTATCTAGAGAGCACAAGAAAATGCTTAAAATCAAAAAGCATTGCTTTGTAATTTTTTCATACAATTTTTCCGAAGTATCAAAGAGCATCCCTGCTTGCCTGGAAACTATTAAAAATATGGAGGCTATTAAAAATATAACAAAAATAATAACTAACTAATGAACTAATTTTTGATTAGCACAACGTTAACATTTGTTTTATTCATTTTTAGTTAAGATACGACTGTCGTTATATTTTTATGCTTTATAAATATGTTGTGAGTTTATTATAAATGCTTTTTTAATGTAAATTGTACTCTGGAACTACAAAACTAAATATGTGTGTGTGAAAAGCTTCCTGTAACTTTAAATTATGTGTATAATGATAAATAACTAATTAGACTATTTAGTTAATACAAGACAGGTGCTATATTTTTACTTATGTAGAATCACTACAGGATATCGGAAAAGAAAAATCTCACTTCATTTGAAGCATTTCCTGTATTTATGCTAAATATTTATTCGATTTTCCCCCTCTAATGCGATCTGCTGCTATCATGTTCTATCACGGTAATAAATGAGGTGCTTATAATTCAATCTACCCTTTCCACAGACTAAATCGATATGTCTTTCTCTCTTTGGATTAACTCTTCCAATTTCAGAGGAATAAATGACGGCGTTTGACCCCGATGTCAGCGCTTACAGGCAATTACCTCAGTCCATGAGGGACAATGAGTGCCGCCATGGATGACAACAAAGGGTCGCTCTCGTAAAAATAATTGCTCAATTCGTTTGTCCTTACTACTTCACATGACGAGCGAATTAAAGAACTGCACTTTGCCGTGGAACTTCTGGTTGCGTTCGACAAAAGCACTGATGTCTCCCTTGCACAGCTTGGGTGTTTTCTTGGAAAATCGAGACCCCAAGCTAAAAAATAAATTGATATTTCATTTTTTTACTTCCTTTTACACAAAAGGAAGTATTCGCGAAAAACATTTCACTCGAAAATCGACCTTAATTTCCATTTTGCTCACCCCCGAATGAATGTTAAGGTTTTTTTCCGCCTCGACCACACGTGGATAAGTGCCGAAGAACGTATAGACAAGCGAAACATCCATTTTGACGATTCCCGAGTTAGTTACAACGAGTTTTCTCGTGCCATCTGTATGTACGTATATGCGGATGTGCGTAGGGGAGACCGGAGCAGGTTTTCCAACTTTTTTTGTTTTATTTTTTTTTAATTTTTTATTTGAACATTTTGTTAAGTTTTGATTACGCCTCGAATTCTTGTACTTTAGGCTAAGTATTAACATTACTAAAACATAAAAAATTAAAAATCCTTCAAAGAAATTAATATATATTTGTTACCGAGTCACGTTGGAAAACCAACCCCGTAGCCGGGGCACATTTTCTAACATATGAAATTGGGTCGGGGCAAGTTTTCCAATTACGTTTAAATGGTCTATAATAAAGGTAAAATAAACATGGAGTGTAATGTAAAATTTATATGAGGCACTTTGACTTGAGGAACTTCAGTTGGAGCCCACTGAATATTAATGAACTTGTGGCGGTAGTTATTTAATGTGCTCGTATTTATATTAAAGTCTATAGAAGTCTATAGAAGCTTCCCTAACACTACATCCATTTCTTGTTGCTGCAAGCGCTGCATTTATTTGCGCTTGTGTGTAGTTAGTTCCCTCGGTTTGACTTCATACGGTAATTGCACATCATTTTCAGTCCATCTGATATATCACATTGGAGAATGAAATTCAGTTTCAGATATGACTTGATACTATTGAAAAAAAAAAAAAAACAGGTCATTTAGGTAGTTATCCAAAATTTAATTTTAAATATTTATAATTGAGGTTTTATGCAGTAATTATAAACTGTATTAGCTAAAAATATAAAGTTAAACGGTAAAAAGAAAAAGAAAAAAAAACATAAAAACATTCATGGAGAGCCCGGGGCACATTTTCCAATTAGAAAATATGCCCCGTATTGAATTGGAATACCTGCCCCAACGCCATATTTGATAGTTTTTGTAATATTTAACTATGCAAATGAAAACTATTTGCCAAAGCAATCACGCCATCAGAACCGGAATGAAATATAGTTTAAAGTTAGGTCTTGACAATGAAACAAAACAGTATCATACATGCTTTTTTTAATGAAAAGTAAATGCTTGCAAAGTTACTCACCAGAAAAAAACCGCAAAAGTTGACGTCTCATTAAGACAAAGCCAGCTGATGAACTGAGGATCACGTGGAAGTCATGCGCAGTGCTGCAGTTTCACACTGTACGGTAAGCGTCGCTACCTAGCGAGAAACACTTAAACTATGGCAAGTTGGAATACGTGCCCCTATAGAATATCTGCCCCGGTCTCTCCTAGGTATGTCGCATAAATCAAGAACGGAGTGTCCTAGAAAGTTGAAATTTGTTACGTAGACTCCTAGTGGGGTCTTGTTTTTCACCTACCTTTTTGGTTCCATTGGGTGTTTCTAAGGGGTCTTTCGCCCCTTTTTGGGGGAAATCATTGTTAATTTCGATGTAAACTCAAGTGGTGTTACAATTTGGCGGACACTTGGCGATATATCGCCAGTCTTTTGATCGTCAAGTTTTTCCACCAACTTGGCGAAAAATTTGGCGTTTTTTATTTTAATCTGGTTTCAATTTGGCCACTGTTGGTGATATTTAGAGAGTAAACTATTGAATCACATTAAATTGCCAGTAATGGGAAAATAACATTGAATTGGAGTAAAAGGAAGTCATGTGATGCACACATCAGCTCGTTTTATTCTACTGGAAAATCTGTTAAAATGAATAAAAATCCAAAAAACAATTTCCAGTAGGTAACTTGTAACCAATGCAATATTTGATAGTTTTTACTTTCTTCTATATCTAATGTATAGAAGAAAGTATTGGATTCGTGCAAATTTTCGAGTTTCGAATTTTGCCGGATTCGAACGTTTTGAAGTGTGCTGAGTCTATTTCGACTATTTTTGGAAAATGTCAGTCTGTCTGTGTGTGTGTGTATGTGTGTGTGTGTGTGTGTGTGTGTGTGTGTGTGTGTGTCCGTGTGTGTGTCACGTCTGTGTGTGACCAGTTTTTTGTGACCGCTCTACCGCAAAAACTACCGCTTGAAATCGAACGAAATTTGGTACACATATGTGCCGCTATGTGAACTTGTGCCCATTGGTTTTTGACGCGAATTCCTCCAAGGGGGTGGAACAATGGGACGTTTTTTGAGTTACGCGTGCTTGCTATTCCTCAGGAAGTAACTGGCGGAATCAAACAAAATTTGGTCTATATGTTGCCATTAACAAGAACAGGTGCTGATTCAATTTTGGTGTCAATAACTCAAACGGGGTTTGAACTATAGAACGTTTTTTTCAATTGTGACTGCTGTATCTCAAGAAATAATGAACGGAATGAAAGAAAAATTTATCGGCAAGTAGCCCTTAGTGGGTATAAGAGCTGATTTTATTTTGGTGTCAACAGCTAAAAAGGGGGTAGCTCAATCACCCGTTCTTTTTTTCCATTTTGAGTGTCCTATCTCAAGAAGTAATGCTACGTTCTGGTTGAAATTTGGAATATATCTGAATCCATATGTAAACAGGCTTTGGTTCAATTTTGACGCCAATCGCTCCAAGAGGTGTTGATTTTTTTTTTCTTTTTTCTTTTCTTTTTTTTTTGCGAATACAAATAGCTTTATTAATGCAACAATAAGAAAGATAAATCGTAATAGATTGTCGTCTGCGTATTTCTCGTGATTTTAATTGTATGGAAATGATCGGAAATATTATCTCAATGATTTAAAATTTTTTAACTGTTGCCATCTTATGTTTGTTAACAAATAAAATATTTGTAATTAATTCAAGCAAGGCTTTTAAAATAACTTTCAATTTTCGCTCTTTGCTTTGCTTTTGCAATAATTCAGACATTGGGATGGTCGTCCAGTTTTTGCATGTGTAATTTTGTTTTTGTTGGGAATATTGCTTCCTCATCAAGCATGGGAAGGGATCAGAAAAAAAAAAATATATAGAAGAAAGTTTCGTGATGGCCACAACATACTAGTTTTTCCTTGACAGCATCTCCAATAAGTTATTAAAAACCATATTGATTAAAATGGCGTTTTGGGTTCAAATTTGTGATACGCTGAGATTTGGATAGTACAAAAACCGCAGCTTTGCTCTTTTAATGAGTTAAACATCTTCCCATAACTCATAGAACTGCTTTCGTTCGATCATTTTTTACTATCAATTTGTTTCAAATATTCATAGTAATGTATGAAAAGGAACTTTTAATTTATATTCAAATAATCTTGTACGTTAGAAAAATTTTCATTGCAAAACAGATGTCCTTCTACTACAACTAAGTGCATTAAAATTTTAAAACTTATTGCATAAATATTTTAAAATTTTTAGAGGAAGGAGCGTTGTGTATTATGATATCAGATTTGCATGCAAAGAAATTCTGTGTTACCAAAGGGATAATGCTCAATCTAAAACTAATTTGCATTTTTGAATCACAAATCATTTTCAACTGTTTCAAAATACATTATGTATTCATTTATTTCATCTTCTTGACATACATATCCATTAACCCTTCTGTTTTGCTCTGTCACGTGACAGTGTAAAATGATAAATTGATCACAGTTTCGGTAAAATGCCATCAATTGGCAACGCAAGCCGTTAAGCTATAAAAGACGGATGAAAATTTCCAGTTTTAAATTTAAAGCGACATTCTTGGTAATGACTTTTTTTTTTTTAATTTCTAAACCCTGTGAACTATTGATCTTTGGTAATAACGTGTATTCCAGTAAAATTTAAACACATTTTTATTAATCTCTCATAGCTCTCTTTTTTTTAGAAATGGTTGTATCAATTATGAATTAACATGGTACTCTTGTTCATCGGTTTTGAAATATTGTATCATTAATTTAATATTAAATAGATTTTCGGTTTCAATAAAAGTACAGCTCATGCCTTTAAATTTCACTCATAATAGAGTATGTAGCTCAGTAACCATATACGTTCAACCTTGCGTCAGATCTGGACTTCTGATTTTTTGCATTGTTGTTTTTGATATTAGTCTAATAAATAATCCGAGTTTAGAGTTATGTTCCAAGATATACAGGTAGTTATCAAAATAATGGAAACACTTGGCAAAAAAAATTGCGAATCCCTACTCTGCCGTAAATGTTCTGTTTATAAAGAAGCCCTGCTAACTATAATCACTCACACTGGTAAACCCAGATCGTGATTGAGTTCTGTGGTCACTTTTGCTGCTGTTGTTCACTTTTAGACGCTACAATCCACTTCAACACCCGTCGGTTTCTTTTAGTGAGCTTCTCTTTCCTTCCACTGTTTTGCTTTTCCAAGCTTGTCTTACCGCGATGTGTGTATGCTAGCATAACTTTAGGTACTGTGCCTCTAGAAATGCCAACAATTTGAGATGTTTCAGTTACATTTGCTCCAGCTAGACGCGCTCCAACAATTTGGCCTCTTTAAAAAATTGAGAACACTGTTAAAAATTTCACTGAAAAATGGTTAAATAACAGTTTATTTGTTGTAATATATTATTAATCACCTATTTGATTAATTTTTGAAATTATATATTTTTAAACACTTAATATTATGAAGTTTTTTTTTCTGGTTACTGTTTCAAATTTAAATGAGTTTGATAGTAGGGTTGATGTAATGTGCCGTAAAATTTAAGCAAAATTAAAAAGCAGCAAAATTTTAATTTAACATCTGAGGCTTTTCTATTACAGAAAAATTACTTTGAATTTGATAATAGTAGTTAGGCTATAGTTTTCAACTGCTGTAACTTTCCTTCATTCCATAGAGAAAGATGTGTGTGTTTACCAATTGTCAGATATTTACATTTGTTTGCTATTTGATGGTAGAATACTGAAATAATTAGCCGAATCAAATATCTCGTTTATCTGCCGAATAGGCAGTATACTGAGTATCAACTGAATATAGTAAAATGTTATTTTAATATTTTTATGAACACTTAATATTATGAGTTATTTTTCTGGTTATTGTTTTGTTTTTAAATTATTTAGTAATTTTCAGTAAATTACTGCCCTAGAGCCAGAGCTAAGGCAGAAATCCTTAAAATACACCACCAGCTCAGTCATTCCATTCGAAGGCTGTAGTTTCGTGCTTATTAGCACTCATGAGCCCGGATTAGGAAGAGACTGCGCTGAAGGTGGAAAACAACTTAAGGGAGCCAAGAGTGCCAAACAAATTGGTATCTCATATAGAAGAAGTGTTTGATACTCTTGACTTCCTTAAGAGGTTTTCCACCTCCATCTCAGTCACTTCCTATTCCGGGCTAAAGAGTGCTCATCAGCACGAAACTGCAGTCCTCGAATGGAATGACTGAGCTATCGGTGTATTTTATAGATTTAGTAATAGAGTAAGGTGGGCATGCACAGGGTCGAGGGGAGAGAAAAACACCTGTTAGCCTGGGCATGAAGGGTGCCTGAGATTTTTAAAATGAGAGATGAAATATGTGTAGGGGACATAGGAGTAAACAATATGGAGGAGGGCCAGTAAAAAATATTTGTGACGGGCCCCAAAATTTCTGGGCACGTCCTTGGTAAGGTTAATGAGGTGTGTGATAAGATTTAAGAAAAATTGAAAAAGCAATACAACTTCAGCTAAGTATTTTCTCTTGCATTAAATTTACTTTCAGTGTGATAATACTACTATTAATAAGAATTTGCATACTATAATATTCATTCATTGTTTCAAAAAATATTTTTTTGGTCTCCATTTGTCAAATATTAAATTTTTTCAGTATTCCGTTGCTGAATATTAAAGTACAATCGACCAAACTGAATCTTCGGTGCATCCGTAATTTAAATTATATCTGTTATAAAGCAAATTTAACTCTAACCAGGAGTTTGCTTTTTTTTTTTTTTTTTTGTTTTTTTTTTTTTTGGCATTAAAAAGCTTAAAAGCTTTTACATTAAAAAAAAAATCATTCAAGGTAAAACTAAAAATAATCCTTCAATTGAATAGGCTAACTCTTTAGAATATTATATAAATTTAATAACATAACTCTAATAACATTCTATCCAAGTAGCAATTTTTTTTCTATAGTGATTAATGTTACTTTTATATATTGTTGCAAATAATGCCAAAAATTTGAACGTGTAAAATCAGTTTTAAAAATTCAAAATCCAAGTTTTAAAACCATTGGTAAAAATTTGGATCATTTGTTTAAATGTTGTTTTCAAAAATGTCGGGGTTGGGGGGGGAGTGAGAGAGCTTTTTTCAATGGCTTAAAAAGTCTTGGTAACAAAGTTAAGGATCTGAAATGAAATTACTTCATAAATTATTCGAGATTTTTCTTGCTTTGTCATTTGAAGTTATTGGGCATTTTATAGAATATCCTTGTGGACTTAAAAGAGGAATTAATGGTGTCAGTTACAGTTGTATACTCTTCAAACAAAAGACAAAAAAAGGTTGTCGGAAGGTTAGTATTTAAATTTCACAAAGTGAGGGCTTTGTTTTTTTAGCAGAATAAAAGATCTGTGTATAGGATTTTTTTTTTTTTTTTTTTGAATAGTTAAGAGGAAATTTTATTAATTTTTATTTATTCTATTTAGTATATTTTCCAATTTTTAAAATTATTTTTTGCAAGCAAGGTGAAAAATAAAGTCTGAGGCTTTATTATTTTTCTCAGAAAAAAATTGCATAGCAAACTTTTTTTTTTGTATATACAGTTGAACTCGGTTAATATGAAGTATCAAAAAGCTATGAATTCGTTTGTATTAGCAGTTATTCGTAACTACTGTGAATGAGTGATTCTGTGGGGAAAAAAACACGAAGAAATGCTGCTCTACATTTAAAAAATATTGCTGCACGAATTGTACATTTAGCACATTCATTTATAAGAAACGAGATACTTATTTCTGAATATATTTGGAAAATATTGAAAAAGGAAGATGATATCGAAAATCACGGAATAGGTTGTAATCCGCAATGGAAGACGAACAATTTTATCTTCGTATAAATTGCAATTTCCGCGGGTCAACAAATGTACGGACTGTATTTTCTATGCAAAATAATCTATATTTTCTTCTTGATACACGATGGGACTTCTACTACCAAACGAAGTGATGAATAATTTCTAGAAAAGGATACTACAGTATTCAACCACAAACGTTTTTAGTAAGAGGTCAGGAATTTTTGTTCGTCTTAGCCGAGACTTGCAATTACGCATTATGCGTGAAATTTTCATTGTAATTAGATTGCGAACCAAACTTAACGAACAAAACGTTCGTTTTTGCCGTGATTTCATATTAAGAGAGTTAAACTGTACATATAATGAATGTACTTTATTTGATTAGCTTTAATGTGCTACTACGAGGGTTCGCCGATATATATCACGATATATGTCCCATATTTAAATGCAACTGAATTTTTTAATAATGCTGCAGATGTATTTTAACTTGTAAGTTATGCTTTAAGAAAGCATATTTAATTTGCTACGTTCTTCCTAACGAACCAGTATGTTCTATTGTGTATTGAGGCAAATATTGGAAAAGATGAAAAGTGATTTGGCTGTTGCATTTAATTTAATGTTAACAGAAACTGATTTTGCAGTTTCAGAATACCATAATATTAGGCTTATGTTTTACATGGCTAATTTTAATCTATGTTTCAGGTGCTTTGTGGAAATAAATCCAATGCCTGGGTCCAAGACATAAAAGATGATTTTTATTATTTGTAAATGTTGCGATTTGTAATACATTTGTTATGCTGTATATATGTATTTGTAAATTACTTTGTTTTGCTCAAATTCTAAAATAAACAAGATCTCCACGTAAGGTTTCTTATTTTTTCTGTGTTTAAAATATTTTCAATAATAGAGAGCTTGGATTAAATTGTCATTTGGAGGTAAAACTCAGTACCAGCAAATTTTGCATAATTGTCATCTACTGTACTTAAGTTTTTTTTTTTTTTTTTTTTTTTTTGTACAAGCTTGCTTATTTGGTTGGAACTCGAAAAATAAAGCTCGAGTAAAATGTAAAATTTCAGCATTTCTTTAATGCTGGTATGGAATCCAAAACTTATTTTTTCACATAGCTCAAAAAATCATTTCTGTAGGTATACGTTTCCATAGTAGTACATTCAAATGCATATGCAATTGCAGATTCTTGCTTTTTTTTTTTTTCATGTTAGTGCACTTGAATGCATAAATGTTTATTGCTGGGTTTTTTACTTGATTTTAGGTCCTTTTTTATCTTTGAAAAAAATTTTAAGAAGTAATTTTTGTTTCGCCATGTCTCATAGAAGCCGACTTTGAAGAACCATTGCTTACCATTTTTTGTGTGAATGATTAGTTAAATATGTATCTCCTTATAAAAACTGAAAGATCCAATCGTTTTGGTTCAGAAGTAACAAGTTTTCTGAGCATTTTTTAAAATACTGCATGTTTTTTCACTTTTGCTGCATATTTTCGTATTTTTAGTGCATATTTCAATCACTTTTTATTGAATATAACCACAGCTCTAATTATACATTAAAAAATATTGATAATCAATCTTGTACATTGTGTAACAAAATATAAGTACTGTGTAGTGTATCTATTGGGTTTTTACTTATTGATTTTAAAAAAATTGAAGTCAATTAAAATATTCTCTTAATTAATGCCTTTATTTTTAATATTCCGCAACTGTTACAGTTGAAATGGTAAGCCTTAATTCTAAAAGGAAACTCTCTCTCTTGAATTAATTTCTTACCTGTATTTATAATTTATAGACTAAAGAGATCCATTCATTTAATTAACATACTATAAAACCTGACCAAATGGGTTAAATTACTGTGGATACTAGTAATTAGGTGCCTATGAACATTTTAAATGGTTACAAAAAGTGTTTCATTAAGAGTTTTTCCACGTGCTAATCGTAAATGGTTACAATACCGTAAAGTGGTATAGTTACGGTACATCAACATACTAGTCCTACATGGTAACAAAACCGTAAAATGTTACGTTGTGGTATCTTTACGGTTTTTTTGACGTACTAGTGGAATATGGTTACAAACCCGTAAAATGTTGTATTTACGGTTTTTCTCCGTATTTTTGGAATATTTTTACAAAACCGTAAATTGTGGTATTTACGGTTTTTCACCGTACTAGCTGTATACGGTTAGAAACCGTAAAATTACATGTTTACGGTTTTTTAACCATTTTAGTTGAAAATGGTTTTGAACCCGTAAATGTGAAGTATCAACCCTAACCGTAAACTTTACGGTTAATCAGACGGACACACTGCTGCCGGTTATTTCACCGTAATTTTAAGATGAAATTTCTAACAGTGAAGTGTTCACGCGCTTGAAAAAAAAAATCCTAGACTTCCAGAACTTCCGGTAAACTACCAAATACTACCAGATCACATACATTGCTATTTATTAAAAAAAAATATCAAGTTTTATTCATTATTACTTACAAAGCGCATTCAAAAATGTCACTTTTATTCACAGGTGTTTCCATTATTTTGATAACTATCAAAATAATTTAAACACCTGTGTATGTAATGTACATACCTGTAACAACACCTGTAATGTACATACATTAACAGATTTTGCTTAATGTTTTCTTTCGGTCAAATCAAGGAAGAATCATCAGTGGAAAAAATATACAGTGAAAAAGATAAACTGCAATGTTATATTATTTCTCCATTTTTCTAAAGCATCATTTATAGTGTCAAACATATTCCCGTAACACAGGTTTTTAATGGGTTTTTACATATCTTTTTTTTTTATCATCATAAAAGTGCATACACGTAACTTTAACTACAACTCTCTCCCGATTGCTTCAATTTAATCTTCAAAACTCTCTCATTTCAAAGTCTTTTCTCCTGATTTCTTCCAGATTTGTTTTATTTTTAGTTAGGATTTTCGATAAGGATAGGAAAATATTTCATTTTGCATAAAACCCATTCTAATCTGACAAGAGTTATTATTTTTAAACCGTGGCACGTCGATAAAAAATAAACTAAGAAACTGAATCGGTTAATGGCAATCTGGGCTTCCAGTTGGGAAGGATTAAAGTTACCTAGCACAGTTTCTTTAGAAAAGTTTTAAAGAAAAATACTCCAGAACTTGCTTCTCCATTAGTTTTTGAAGTCGATAATAGAAGTGTAAATCATTTCCAGTCATGACAAGTATTATACCACGAATTGTAAATATGCACTTTTTTCGTTTATATTTCTTTATTGTTTTTCTTAAAGCTTGTAGTTTCGGATGCTGCAAAATATTTTTCAAAGATATATGAATACATATACAAGATGTTGCAAAACTAATGGTCCGTACTAAGAGGGGTGATAGCCAAAACAAAGAATTGTCTCAATGCAATGTGGGGTTGGAAAGTAAACGGCCGCCCAGGAGAGGGTACTTGGTTTGCAAAGTTAAGGAATGCAATTAAAGACCAAAAACAAAAAAGTGAAGACAAAGAACTTTTACTTACTGCAAACTAGTGGTACACGCACGGCTTTGCTCGTAGTAGAAAATTAAAAGGTCTTTTGGTTCGCCTATATGTCTCGCCAATTGGCTTGCCCATGTTACGGTTCCACGTTGTGATAACTTGGTAATTTACTCGTCCATCTTATGATAATTTTGCTCGGGAAAATGTTCTTAAAATTGGAATAGAAAAAGAACAAAATCGAATTTTCGAAAAATCGCTTTGAGGTGCACACCCCTATATTACAAACTAACTTTGTGCCGAATTTCATGAAAATCGGCCGAACGCTCTAGGCGCTTTGCGCGTCACAGAGATCCAGACAGAGAGACTTTCAGCTTAATTATTAGTAACTACTGGTACCCGCACGGCTTTGCCCGTGATAGAAAAATTAAAAGGTCTTTTGGTTCGCTTGTATATTTACAAATAATGTATGGTGAATTTTCTCGCCCATTGGCTTGTGCCCATTACGGTTCCACGTTATGATAGTTTCGTATCTCGCCAATTGGCTTGTGCCCATGTTACGGTTCCACGTTATGATAGTTTCATATCTCGCCAATTGGCTTGTGCCCATGTTACGGTTTCACGTTATGATAATTTCGTAATTTACTCGTCCATCTTATGATAATTTTGTTCTTAAAATTGGAATAGAAAAAGAACCACATCGAATTTTCGAAAAATCGCTACGAGGTGCAAACCCCCATGCTACAAACTAACTTTGTGCCAAATTTCATGAAAATTGGTCAAACGGTCTAGGCGCTATACGCGTCACACAGATCCTTGACAGACAGAAACTCCTTACCAACCATGCGAATGCATGCAGGTGCTTCTCGCGGGACAGGAAGGTGAGTCTCTACTCTCTAGTTTCGCAGGCCGGGTCCCGGCTACAGAGCCGACACCACGCCCCAGTCAAGGGGTTTACCTACGATGAAACCAAACAATTTTCCCCGCCTGGCCGCCGGGTGGTGGGTATAGACCTACCACTGTTGCGGACGGGGGACCCTGACAGACAGACAGAGATCCGGACAGAGAGAGATCCTGACAGACAGAGAATTTTAGCTTTATTATTAGTAAAGAAGATGGTCAAATGAGCGTCCGCCAGCTTCATAACAAGCTTCACATCAACGATGCATTGAACAACGCACACGTTAGAATATTCATGTCATATCACAAAGGTCTGCAGCGTCTCGTACAGTACACTTTTTAGCTGTTCCCCAAAGAAAAAAAAAATCGAAGTAGGACAAATCGGAAGAACTGATGGGAGCCCAAGAGACTCGCTCTTAATGGCCAATCATTTGTTCGGAAAGGCAGTACCCAAATAGTTTCGCATATTCCTGGAAAAATCAGCTGATACTCCGTAGTGTTGGAATGTTATGATCCCTTGAACTAGTGATGTACCGGATCTTTAAAAAAGTAGGTCCGCGGATACGGATCCGGATCATTCGTGTCAAGATCAGCGGATACGGATCTCCTTTTTTTTTTTTTTTTTTTTTGCCGAATGCAACTATCCAAGTGTAAAATTTATTACGGAAGGTATTCCGACCCTACAATAACACTGTTTCTTCAAAAAATGTCATCTCATGTCGGTGAAATTATAATAAAGACTATAACTTACTCTTTGAAGAAATCTTCGTTAAAATTGACGGAGAGTTGGAAGGAACGGGTAGACGCAGCCATAATGCTTAGATAGAATGTGAAAAATTATTTCTAGCTTGCTCGGTAGATGTAGGATACAGGAGCAAGAATGTAAAGCTGCTACTGGACAGGCTAGAAATAATTTTTCGCATTTTATTTCAGCATAGACGCAGCGCTGACCTATTCCTACAAAATTAATCCGACCGACGGAATAACAGAGCCGGGAACACCTTTACAAACAGTAAATAGAGAATTTTGTCTCACTTTTGTTTGAAGGATGCCGGGGAAAACCAAAAGTAAGAAAAACAGAAACCCCAAATAAATAACAAAAACTAATATTTTACTAAAAATTAAAAAAACAACATGTCTCAGAGGGCCGTTGGCTTCTGGAATGATACCTTAGAATTTAAATAGGGAATGAAACCTAATTTCAACGGAATTTAAGAGTCTTTTCTTCAAATATTTAAAAAAAAATTACAATAGAAAAGATCCGTTTAATATCCGTCAAAAACGTAACGATACAGATCTTTATTTTTCCTCGGATATCCGGAACATCACTACCTCGAACATTTGCTGGTACATGTTCATAAATCGGGAAACACCTGCTGTATGAAGATACAGTGCTTGTGTCGATCTAAATAACGTAGTTATAACGTTATAAATAAAAGTTCTTTATCTTCAAATTGTTGTTCTTGGTCTTTATTCCATTCCCCATTTCTGCGAACCAGGTACCCTCTCCCGGCCCGCCATGTCTTCCCGACTCCATATTGCATTGTAAAAATTGTTTGTTTTGGCAATTTCTGTCACCCTTTTTTGTATAGACCATCAGTTTTGCAGCACCCTGTATATATGTATTATATATAAAATGAATTTGAAAAAGGCCGAAATGTAATGGCTTGAAATTCCGAACATATATTGCCAAAACTACATGACAGGTAGGTTATTCGTCATGTATTGTTTTTGTATTTATGAAAAGAGGAAAAATAACGAAGAAACTAACAGCAAACGTCACCGTTCGGGAAGTCCGCGTGTCATCAAAGAAAACATACATTGGAGACTGTCAATCTTGGTAAAGCTAAAGCCAGCAATATCAACGCAAGAAAGCGGCTCAGTTGAAAGTCTAGCGCAATGCAGGACCGAGTGTTTTGGGACACACCGTTCAACGGACACTGTTGTCTATAGGACTGAGAAGCAGTCGGCGCAATTGTATCTTTTTTTGCATTGCATCATTGTCAACTACGCCAACAAAAGGAATGAGAAAATTGCGATGGACCATGGACAGGTGAAATATACTTGCCTAGTCGGATTTATCACGATTTCTTTTTCATCACTTCGATGGCCGTGTCTGAGTACGTCGTCTTGTCTTCGACCAGTTCCTCCTCTAATGTGCAAAGGTTATTCGCAGGCGGGTGGTGGCAGTGGTATGCACTAAGGAACGTTCTTATGGGGCAGCAGTAGTACCATTAACTGTGGTGGAATAGGTTATGAAAACTTTGGACATATCTGAACAAAATTGCAGATCCGTTGCACCTTCATATAGCGTTTATATTTTTCGCTGAAAATAGAATCTTCCAACGAGGCAACACTCAATGCCGCAAGGTTCGTACTGTGTTGGAGTGGATCAAGAAGCGTGATGGTTAATTCCGGTAAATATTCCGGCCACTTAACTCACTGGATCTTAATCCGATGGTTGCACAGTTGAAATTTTATAGGAACACAGTTCAAAAAGTAAATTCCGTAACGCCAGAATATCAAGACCTTGCATAACCTCTGCTTTGATATTTGGTATAATTTA
This sequence comes from Uloborus diversus, assembly GCF_026930045.1. NCBI lineage: Eukaryota > Metazoa > Arthropoda > Arachnida > Araneae > Uloboridae > Uloborus > Uloborus diversus. The sequence continues at coordinate 75,786,434 of NC_072737.1, read as the reverse complement.
GCTACTTATCTCAAGTTATCTGCCAAGGAACTGTGCCGTCTAAGGATAGTTGCAGTTGTTTTGAAAGCAAAAAGTGGCGGAACACGTTGTTGAGTAGATGCACGGAATGTTTTGGCGACATTACGACCGATGTTGGCGTAATGTTTGTATGGTTTGTATGGTTGTCAAATAGTGTCAACTACAATGTTAAGCGTAACGTTTGCCATTGCACTACTTTTTCCGTTGTTTTTCTTTTATTTTACAGTTTGCATTAAAGATGCAAATTTTACAAATACGATATTATGTATATGATCTATTGTGAGTGGAATTATTTTATTAAAATACGCACAAAATATAGAAAGCAGGTAGAAACAACTAGGGTAAAAAATGCATTTTTGAGGCAATAACAACGGTTTGTCTTCAACTCATATAAAACCATTCGCTTTATAAACAGTAACTTCAAAAAACAGTACAAATATTAAAACTTAAAAAGTTGTCACAGCTGAAATTAGATTAACAAATTACAAACATACATCTATAAAAAAAATGCCGCACTGTATAACTAACTTCATTATAGCATTTCTAAAACTTTACTTTGCTCGTATTACCTTTTTACCTTTATGATTTATCCTATACTTTAGAAGATATTTCTTTTCCATCCTCCCTTTCAATTGCCTTTGTCAACTCCTCTTATTTTCCTTTTTAAAAATGCAATACTTTTATAAACATTTCTTCTGCTTTGTTTGCTTTTATGTTTGAAAAATCCCTTCGCTTGACGCAATAAGTTCTGAAGACAGGGAGATTTTATTTTGAATAGAAATCGTAAAAGTTTGCAAAACCCTGAATTTGTATGAAAGCTTTCATAAAGCTTGAGACTAACACGTAATTCAAAAATTTTTATAGTAGAAAATACAGTACCCATTATTTGATCAGGTTTTACTTCAGATTTTCCAACTGCAAATGAATTTCCCAAAATTAAAATGATTTCATGACAAAATGTATTTTCAGTAAATTGTTACCCAAGTACGTTCGGAGTAAGTTAATGAAAACACTAATGATCAATTACCTATCTGAATTATTTTTGTCATTCGCTTTTAGCGAATTTGAAACTTCTATTGCCCCATTATATTTTTACTAAAAAGGAAAATGCGGAATTACATATTAATCGCAGTCAGGAAAATGCAAATAAAATACTCACGCACTTCATGCACCGCTCGAAAATTTTCTGACGTGTATTTAAATTTTGTTTTCAGCAATTAAATTACGTCATATAATGTAAAAACATCTAAATATTTACTGAAAATCAAATTTCTTGCATTAGGTAATTTCATTACATAGAATTTCAGTGCAGTTGAGTATTGAACGTTCAATTCATTATTTTAATTTAAAATTTGCATTTAATTTTGTTCAATCAAGTGTGAATGATTTTTGTGTATCATTTTATAACGGGCTTAAAAGTTTTTTTTTTTTTTTTTGGATCTATCAAGATAATAATTTTTATCCCAATTTTAAATAACAGTACGCGGCAAAAAACAACTTCATAATGCTTCTGATATAGTTCTTGGTGATTTTTATGTGAAATGTTCCCATCAACCCAAATAAAATCAGTACCCCCCCCCCCCCGGGCCATGTTTTGGAGAAATGGCGCCTCTTTTTTTCTTTTTTCCTGTTTTCAGCAGTTTCGCAAATATTCCTCTTCTTTAGATAAAAGCGAACATTTTATTAGCCATTATCAAGCTTCTAATTAGCTAGAGATGGTCAAAGTTCAAAAACATGAACATTTGGAGCAAGTTGAAAGACTCTAGTATTACAAATACTTTTAAGTCAAGTTACAAATCGTATGTCCCCTCGGCAAGAAAAATGACACAACTCAAAAAAAGAAAAAATGGTAGTTTTAAGGGGGGGGGGTTGATTTAGTCGCAAATATTACAATATGAAACCAAACCCCGCTGCACTACAGCCCATGGGGCCCATACTGTGCCCAACTCAGTTTTTCAGACCAGTGCTCTGGGGTGCAAGGCAGATGTTCGAATTAGGTGATCAGCCTAACGCGGAACCCCCATTGTTTATTTTCCAAGTGCTCTTGGGGTTCACTTTATCGGTCCACTGAAGGGATGAACGACCGAGTCAACCATGCCCAATCCTAGAATAGAACCCGGGCGTGTGGCGTGAGAGCGCGAAGCGCTACCGCTGAGCCACTGGGCTTCATATTACAAAATGCGCACACAAAAATATGATGTGATGTTTTCTGATCAGTTTTTGTTGTCTAAATTAAAAGTGCACACTTAAACTCGATTTTTTTCTCTAAATTGTGAAATTTTAATGATGTGTCAATCAAAATACGGATTATATCGTTTTTACGTAAACCACTTACCAAATATGTGAGCTAACTTTGCAAGATTTGCGGCAAGAAGGAGCATTAAATTTAGATTTTAAATCAATAGTTAGTACGGGATTTCCAAAATTTCGAACAGTTTCACTTTCCTGACTGGGGTTCGATATGTTTTTACAATACAGTGCAAATTTAACTATATAGTTAAAAATATGACATTAAATTACAAATTTAAAAAAAATGATTTTAGTTTAAAATGTTTTAAATGTTTTTTGGGGTAATCACGATTGCTTATTTTTCTCATTTGACTGTTTTGATGATCCTATGATTTTATTTTCCCACCGCCTCCTTCTGCAGCACCACCGTCGACCGGCCTCACGATGCTGCTTCTCTAGCGAAAACCGTCTCCAGGTTACTTCCATATCCAACATACACACGCATACATACACACACATACACACACACACTCATGCCTGCACACAGACACAAATACACACGCATACATACACACACTTACGGCTCGTCGAAGACAATCACCGCGTCAGACGCCAAACAACTGCTCGAACCGCTCAAGGTGGCCAAATAGAAAAGAGTTTTTGACTCTGAAAGGCGTTTAACCATCGCCCTTATTTGTGAGGAGATCGGCCTTTCAGTTGGAACGGTCCACACCACTAACATAGGATCTTGCGATGAGGTAAGTGAGCGCGATTCTGGTGCCGAAAATCTTGAATGAGGAACAAAACTGTCGCGAGTGGAAATTTCTCAAGACATTTTGTACAGCACAGACTGAGCTCCTACAGCCCAGACCTGACTCCACCAGACTTATTCTTGTTTCCGTGAATAAAGAGGGATCTCAAGCCACATCGGTACGACTTCATGGAGGAGGTTCAAGAGGCAACGACAAAGGTTCTCAACAGCATTCTGGAAACCGACTTCCAGCGAGCTTTTGACGAGTGGCAGACGTAAAAACTAAGTGTTTCAATGCAGGAGAAATGTATTTTGAAGATTATTAAGTAATTGTAATGATATCTGCAATAAATTTTGATTTTTTGGAACCAGTCCCGATACTTATTGAACATAACACGTTTTTATAATCCCATACACTTTTTTAAAATCCCATGAAATAAATAAAAAATAAACTGAAAAATTTGCAGTTACTATCTGTTACCTGTCCACGGTAGTATATTTATAAAGTATATTTTCTGTGTTACTCTTCAGTCTCAGTTGTTAAGTAGTTATAGAAAAAGAATATATATGAAAAAAAAATAATGCTGCATTATCGAGAAACAAAGTTTTAGGAACCCTTTTTCCTTCTCTCACTCGATTTTCTTAAGACGATGTTTCGCAAAACGTATGAGGTGTTGGGGAAAAAAAATCTAATAGGTCTTCACTTTTTACCAACTGTTTTTCTTACCTAACTGACTTTATTTCGATATCTGATTATTTTTTCAGACTCTCTTATCAATGCGATTCCCGGAGAAGATTCTTTCTTTTTTTAGAAAAAAAAAGCCACATTGCCACTTCCAACAGAAACCTTCCCTCCCTCTTTTGCTTGTGGTATTTATGAAATTTCTTTTTGCGGAGGTAGAACAGCTTAAGAAGGAAAATGATTTTTTTTTTCCACATTGACGTAAAAGTTGCTGAGAGTTTGGAAGATTTATTATTTTCTGACCAGAAAGGGAAATCTAAGAGAGAAAACTGCAAGGCAAGTGAAATTCAAATTGTAACTGGTGGACGATTTTTTTTTCAAATAATTTTGCATGAAACTGCATTTTTAAGCTAAAAAATAATTTATTAACTTAAATATAAGGCAGTACTATTTTACTGGAAATCTAATTAAAAATTGTGCGCTACCGCTTTTAAAAATACATCAATTATGTTTGACAGCATATATAATGAAATAATCAAATTAAAAAAAATAAATAAAACTATGTATTTAGTGAACATTAGAATTTTTATTTCGTAACAAACCACAAGTACATTCAAAACATAAGGTTCTAGAAACTGACATTTAAAAGTAAAATTTAAAAACAAGCCAAAAACTAACTAAAATTTGACAATTGCTTAGGTCTGCAAATCTAGTTCTGTTGCATTCGTAAGAACTATTATCTTGCTATAATTTTTTCTCATGCTTTGATGTTTCTTTTATGTATGCGCATTGATTCCCATGGCTGTAACAGCGATATTTAACCTCTGGAAAGCAAACATGCTCATTATGCTTTGTTTGAGAAGAACTTCATGGTTTGAGCCCTTAGGTATGGAAATAAGGTGTCTATTCATCTCTCAATAATTATGTCTTCTTTAGTCATAAACACACATTGAATAAGGATGCTATCGGAAAAGTTACTGATATAACCAGAAGAAAAATATAGTTACTAAATAAGACTCTTGCAAATTGCTTGACGTTTTAACCAGTCACGTATTATTAACATAAAACTGCTTACTTTTAAGCAGAAAGCTATCTTCTCTGCAATAGATATGATTACAGATTTACAGGAACTCTTCTGAATCAAATCTTTTACCGATTAATATGGAAAGTATGGTCAGTGACACATCAAACAAAATACTTCTTCCTCTTCTTTCAAAACAGACTGATTTTTCTGGCTTACTGTATTAGATTCCGATTCTAAACCTAATTTCCCGTAAAAATCAAAGAAAGAGAAAAAATCATGAAATAAGGCATAAATTATCTCAATAATAGCGCTAAAAACAAAAAAGGGCAAAAATAAATAAAATAATTAAATGAATATTGAAAATTGAAAACAAATAGGGTTTTTTGAGATGGAGAAACTGTATGCCTGTCAGTCGGTTTGTCTGTCTGTGAGTCGGTCTATCTGTTCGTCCTAGTAAATTTTCAGTAAATAGTCCGATTAGTTTTTTTTTTTTTTTTTTTTGCTTATGAAAATTATTTCTTTAAGTTGAAATTTGTTGTTGTTGTTTTTTTTAAATTTATTTTGAAAGTACATTTATTCATTTTTTAAATTATTTTTCGGCAAAACGGAAAAGGGAAAAGATTTTTTTGGACGTAATGTATTTTTTTAATGAGCTTATTATTTTTAATTATTATTTTTTCTTTTTGAAAGCGATAAAAGGTTTTTTTAATTGGAAAATATATTAGCTGCTTTGTTTAAAAGATGCTACTACTTTATTTGTTCGTTGATTTATTTCTTACGCATCTAATTCTTCAGATGAGCAAGACATATTTTATTTCTAGAAATCAGGTTAAAATGCTAAATAGGTTTGTTTGAAATATTTTGAGAGTTTAGATAAATTTGAGAATATTGATCAGAGACTAAGAAGTCGATATTGGTCTACGGGAAAGTAGGTTCGTTTAGTTCTTGACAGAACTTCTTGTTTTATTTATTGCTTCTTTAAAAATCTCCCTTGCATGTTTCTAGAAACATTTTTTGTTGGCGTGGGAAAAGAAGTTTCTGAACTTAAACACGGAGCCCGAAGCAAGGATTAGTATTTAGAGTCTGTCCCACTAGAGGGTTTCAGGACTGCTAGCGAATACATCACAAGTTAAGTCACTGTCAAGGCTCGTATAACATTCCAAACGTTAAAAAAAATTATACTTTATCTAGAATTTTGGAAACTGAGCCAATTTAGGAGGAGAGCAGCATGATTTTTGGCGGTTCTCAATCATCTAAAATTTTTGCAACTTTATAACTTGCACCAAATATTCCATTGACTCTTTTAGTGTATTCTAAAAACATTACTGACCATATTTCTATTCTTATGGCATTTGTTACACGCTTAAAGGATGCATGATTTATCAACTATGAAAATAAAAAAAATTCTCTTAATTATCACCAGATTATTTTTCAAGAACTTTTCACGTGTTTTTGTTCATTATTATTCACCCAGTTTCCAGTTAATTTTCTCATTTTCGTGTTTCGTAATAAATATTCAGTTCCTTAAAAAGGATTACACACTTTCTCTTGCTTCTTTGTATTCCTCTACCAAGGAATAGTTTTTGAAATGAATTTATTTACGTACGGAACGGTCTGTTGGAGGTTTTGACCACTACTTCACACCTCCTATTCTTCCGTATGTAGCTCAAAGACCAGTCCTTTTTCTCTAAACTGTTTCACTTCACTGAGGAAAAAAATAAAATAAAGGAAGCTTTCAACATGGCTACGCTCATTCTGGTTGAGCAAAAAATAAAAATAAAACGCATCGTGCTGCAGCATTTTAGCACTAGAATGACGACGGTCTTCATATACCTAGAATCCCTGATCCCTGGCAGGGGTCGTTTTGACCCTCTGAGAAGAAATCTTCGTAGTTCTCCACATAATATTGTATATGTATAAAAATTAGTTGAAAATGAACATATTTATGTTAAACACATTTTATTTAAAGTATATATAGATTTAAATTGTATGTAATGAAGTATTTAAAGAAAGTTTAAAATGCCCTTAAAATGACCAGTTTTTTTTTTTTTTTTTTTTTGCATTTCACAAATTAGCGGCCAGTGCTCCCTTTTGTGTACAAAAACATTATGAATGTGCTTCAAATTCTTGCAGTGATATGTTCCAAGAGGCATTTTTGAGTTTCTGCTCTGTTTCAGCATCAGATAATGTATTTGAATTTCTTTTTTTTTCTTATTGGAGTCAAAATGACACCTTCCCACTTTTCTAGGTATAATCCTACAGTTCGGGTTTTTTAAAAAAATTAAAATTTTCTTGAAACCTTTATATTATTAAACAGCATGATGATTTAGGAAAAGTCAGGGAGGGATTAAGCTTTTTATAAAAATAAAGAGGATCAGTTAGCGAAACAAGTGTGCTTGGAGTCAAAATGACGCCTCCCGTAATTAACGTAATAGAGTGTGTTAATAACAAACATGAACGATTTATAAGATTTATTTTCAAAGCTAAATTGGCAAACAGATGAATAATTACAATGATGATCTCTTTGAACTTGATTACACGTTCCTGGTCTGTTATTTGAAATGTATGGGAAGGGACTATTTAATTCGTCATAAAGAGTTGTATAGCAAGCTTCAACATTCAAGTTATGATGCTAAGAGCATCATAACCTTCAAATTTTTAGAGTAGGAAAGTACCTGAACACTAATCCAGAGTATTCCAATGGGAAATAATCAGGTTTGTCAAACATGCGCCTTTGATATAACTGCTAACAACCTTCAAGCAAAGTTCGTAAGTTAAGTGTGTGAAATATTTTCAGCTCAATTTAAATATTTTTAAAATAATATGTTGCTACATATTTCATCGCTAATGTTTTTAGCAATTTTTATTGCCTTTTTTATTTAAATTCGTACAGTAAACTTCCAATTGGATAATCCGCGTTTTTTTTTTTTTTTTTTTTCATTTAATGTTTGTAGATGAAATTTAGCAATGTTTTTAGCTACACAGTTAAAGCTACAGGTTACATTTGGAATCTTTCAGCGGTGAAACGCTTGTTCACCAGCCGCACCCAATAGAGAGCCGAAATCGCACCCTTAGCTAGGGTGAAAAATTGGCACCCGAGGTGAAAGATGGTACCCTAGGTGAGAAAAATGGCACCTTTATTGCTTCCTGTAGCGATTTTTGCTCTCCTCCCCCGTGTTGTGTGCGTTTTTGATTACAATTGTGTTTTATTTATTTTTATTTATGTTTACGAAGTCTTGATACATTTTTCACATTGAATTAAGTTCTGATATTAAAACTTATAATTGAAAGCATTTGATCACATTTCATACATTCCAACTTAGTTTAGAAGTGTTCATGACTTTAATTTGTATGTTCGTGCACTAACTTTCGTACATCCACTTGAATTCCTCCGTAATTAATACGCTGTTGACATCTACTACAGCATGATTCGTATCGAAAATGAAGAGGGTAGGTATTCATCAATCATTTGCCGGAACAACCAGAAATATTAAGTAATATTAGAATCATTGGAAAATAAAAGCGTTTCATAAACGTTTAAAAAGTTGATCGAGAGTAACGTATCAATACTTATTATAAGATTCGACATTAGAGTGTCCTTATGCATACAAGATAAATAATCTAAAAGCGCTTCTTTTCAATGTCAAGTTTTTCGTCAGATTAAACCTAAAAAAAAGAGTAGATACTACATTCGCTTCATGCAATACGCCAAAGAAAGATACTTTAACCAAAACACTATGTGAAAGTCACGAGTCAAACACTGAGAGAGATAATGCTTATCTGCTCTTGGGCTTTTGTGTGATGTCTTTTCACCCATAAGCTCATTACTTTTTCCATTAAAAAAGGCGTTCCCTGTAACGCCGAAACACGTGTCTGCAGTTATCTGCGAATTTGTGATTTTCTAACGTTATTTCTTACTCTACTGAGAGAGATTTCTTTTTAAACAGTTTTTTCCGCTTTTGCGTTCTGTTCGTTTCCTCTACTTAGTTTCTTCATTGAGAAGAAATAGAGATTTGGTATAACTGCTCACGTCGATGCGTTTTTATTCCGGAATCAGTTATTTAACTATCAGTTGATTTAAACGTTTTTATTTTTAATGTTGTTGTTGTTCAAAATAGTACTGATAGATAGTTTTAGGTAACGGTTTTGCAGGATATAAAAAGCAAGACATTAAATATTTAATAAGGTAAACGGAACAATAAGCAGTTGTCAACATACTTTAAACACTTTTAAATATGTTCGAAAGTCCTAAGAACTAAAATATGATCAAATGCCATTACTTACGCGAGATCTCGAAGATTAATTCACGAAAGTCTCAGTTTTCTACTTCATTCAACGTAAAAGTAAATTTCAATGCAACTTCTTTCGTCCGCCATTGAAATTGAAGATGTCGTTGGACGATATGTAAGAGCACATGCGCAAGCAAGTCGCCTTCCTTTTGAATGGTCTTTTAGCATTTTAGCACTTTTGTTAACGTCGTTCACCCACTGAGAAACCAAAAGCACCTTAACGACACTTCCTAGCCTCCGTTGCACCCTGAGGCACCGTTTTTTCACCCTAGGGGGAAATTCTCCACCCCTGAGGCACTTCTGGTTTTAACAGCGTATAGCTTAAATGTAAGTGTTAATGCTACATATTATTTACTATTGTACCCTAGTATCGTTTTTCACCTCTTATTCGGATTATCCATTGTTTTCGCTTATCCGCGGTTACCGTGCCACCCTATTCCGCGGATAATGGGAAGTTTACTGTATTAATATAGATTGATAGAACATGAGTAAAAGTAGACCAAAAGATTCGTAGCAGTTTGTTGGTCCTCCGTCATGAGGAAGGAGAACAAATATTATTCCTCTACCGAATGGGCATATTGCTGATAGAAGAATTTCACACATGATTCACTAAAACATAAATTCGTTTAAACTAAAATTTATGCAAAATTTTCTTCCGCGTCGTTAATTCTATATGAATAAAGTTTAGCTTTTTTTTACTCAAATCCTTGAGCATTAATGTAACAACAGATTAAGTAATTTAACTCTTTTGTGCTTGTTTATTGAGGCACATTTAAAAAAAAGTAAAAAATCAGTCATTGTAGTAATCTATCGTTATAAAAATCATTTTTTCATTATTACCTCATGTGAATTCATAAGTGTTTCAAAAAGCTTATGAAAAACCAAGCTCTCAACATTATTCCAAAATCAAAAAACTACTAAATAGTATTGAAAATTGCTGAAGCAAATTCAAATTATTATTCACATAGAAACAATTCGACTTCAATGCATTTAACTTGAATGAAAATAAATAGAAGTTTTTCATTACGACACTAGATGGCGCGATGAGTAGCACAAAATATTTATCGCCTACACTCCTTTGACAGATATTTGATTTTAAGCATCATGGATTTATCGAAATAATTCTAAAGACAGTTTGAGAAAGAATAGTTTTACTGGACTGTTTTTCCCAAGATATTATAATTGTTATTATTATTATTGATAACATTACGGGTACCGCTTAAATATATTTCAGAATTTTAGAAATAGTTACAGTTAATAACATTTCAGAATTTTAGAGTTTTATTTTTTTAACAAATTAAATACATAATTGCTTCTACAAAAAAAAAAAAAAAAAAAGAAAGAAAAAAAAGAAAATGCTTTCGAACTTTCAAAGAGTAGAAATTATTGGGAGATGAAAATCATTTGTTTCAGAAACAGGCGGTGTAGATTCGTGAAGTATACAATTTTTTTTCCCGCACATTACACGAGGGAAGAGTGAGAGGGGTGAATTGTATTATCAAATCTCTCTTAAATTCAGTTGCCGAGAACCCGATGAGAAACAGTACAATTGATTCAACTTCTGCTAGAAAAGAACGTATAATTGAATAGGTTTTTAGTTCTTTAATCTGTGTCAACCTTCAAATTAGGACTATTAGTTTTTTGTTGAATATCCACCCTTTTCAGTCTACTTTCCCAGTAAAAGTCAGAGAAAGAAGAAAAAAGCATGAAAGAAGGCTTAATGCCTTCTTTCATTAGCGATATTTAAAAATATCTCTTAAAACGAAAAATAAAATCAAAAATAAATAAAATAATTAAATTAATATCAAAAAATAAAAAATTGGAAAGTAGGGAATTGAGACGGGAAAAATGTGTGTGTCGGGCTCTGCCCTCCTAACAACCTTTTGAGTCAAAAGTCCGATTTGAAGATTTTTTTTTTTTCTTGTGCGACTGATCTCGGCGAGAACACCGCATTCACATATTTCATTTATTGATTTCAACGATTTTTCTTTCTAATTTGAACAGTTCAAAAAACCTTAACATTCGCGCTTACGGAAATTGAAGGCAAATATTAATCGCAAACTTATAAACGCGAATTTGCTTCAAACCAACTTTGTAGGGAAAAGTTTTTGAAGAAGAGCAAACGTAGAAAATATCTTTTTAATGTGAACAACTTTCCTGTTCAATTGTGAACACTTCAAAGCACTTAACATTAGCACCTAAGGCGTAACTGAGAGTTAATACAGATCTCAAACTAAAAGACGACTTTACTTCAAACGAATTTTGTTGGAAATAGCTCTTGATGACCAACTCCCCACTCCGATTCTTACAGTTTTAGAGCAGTCGACTCCGACTCCTGTATCCGAAAATTAGTTGGATCCCGACTCCGGCTCTGACTCCGTAGCTTTGGGAAAAAATAGACACGGAGGGGAAATGACTGACTCCGACTCTTGGAAATTTAAAATCTTCTACCCTGACTCCTTTATCCCAAAAAAGTCCGACTCCAGCTCCGCAAACATTGGCAGAATCGCGGACTTAATGGGAAAATGACCGATTCCGACTCCGAGTCTTTGAATTAAAAACCTTCGACTCCCGACTCTGATTCTTTTACCACAAAATGAGATTGACTCCGACTTTGCAGCCATGGTTTTTTCCTTGACATAATTATTGTTGATATGATTTGTTTTTATTTTCATGCTAAATTTGTAATTTATGCAATCAGTGCTTTGGGAAAAAATTCGGAGTCCTATATATGTTTTACATAAAGATATAAGCAGACTTTTTTTTCTTTTTTTTTGATAATGATTTCTATAAGTTGACATTTAAGTGTTTTAATTTGTTTAGAAAGTACATTTATTCATCATTTATGTATTTATTTTAATGGACTTATTGTTTTTCATTCTTTTTTTTTCTTTTGAAAGCGATTATAGATTTCTGTAATGGGAAAAATATATTAGCTGCTTTGTTTAAAAGGTGATTCTACTTTATTTGTTTTTTTTTTAAATTTATTTATTTATTACGCATCTACGTTTTTTAGATGAGCAAGGGATATTTAGATTCTAAATATCGGATAAAATTGTTAAAAGATTATGTTTTAAGAAAATATGTGATTTTAGCTAATTTTGAGAATTTTGATTAGATACAAGAAAGTCGATGTTGGTATACGGGAAAGTAGGCTCGTTTAGTTTTGGACTCATGTTATTGCCTTTCTGTGCTAACAAGCTCTTTATTTTCTTCGCTATAAGAGAAGCAATTGTTTGAAGATATATCAAATTTCCATTATTTTATTTATGAATTAAGGTATGTGCCTACCTTCGGAGCACTTTTTTTTGAAAAATATAAAATTTTTATCCAACACAAATATTTCCAGTTAGAATGAGAAATAAAACAATGAAATCAAGTCCAACTTTATTGGATTTCTCACTGATTTTTGAAAATCGGGCATTTTTTAGTAAAAATATAGCGAAAATCAATACGTACGCTAAATCTTCCATAATGAATTGTAATGAATATTTTTCATTTACCTTTGATCTGAAGCAAAATATTTATAATATTTTTTAAATTATTGAAAAAGGACAACTTTTGTGCACAATATATGACTTTTTCGAATAAAATTATCAATCTTTCAAATAAAGGAATCTATAAAAGTAGTTAAATACATAAATACAAACTATTTCTTGCTACCAAACATACCCCCAAATGAGTTGAATATACAAAATTCTATTTCAATATCTTTGGAATATTTTTAGAAATCAGGTTTTTTGTAAACAAAAAAACTGAAAATTCTCAGTTCTTCAGAAATCGCAATTATAGATTTTAATCTGGAATAACAAAATTTTAACATTGTACACCCTTAAAATCCACCACATATATAAATCAAGTAATCTTGGGCTTCATTACCACATAATTTTGGTTTTCTCTTAGCTTTAAATATTTTTCTAGACAATTTCGTTATTGGTAGTATTTGTCATCTCAATTTCGTAATCCTCCGTGCGCGTATTTCCATTAACATTTTAATAATTATATTTTATTTTTTAGTCTAGTTAGTGCAACATTTACCTGTGTTGTGAAGCCAAATATTTGCAATACCTTTAAAATTATTGAAATATAGGAGTTTTTGTGTGCTCAATATGTTTTTTTTTTCAAAAAAAAAAAGTCAATTTTTCAAATAAAAAAAGTTGAGACAGTTGTATATACATAAATATAAGTTTTTTTTTTTTTTTTTTGCTTTATAACATACCCCAAAAGAAGCTGAATATACAGACAAAACTTTATTTCAATATTTAGAGAATATTTTTAGAAATCAGGTCTCTTATAGTTAAAGAAACTGAAAATCGCAGATTAATAGAAAACACAATTAAATATTTTGATCTAGAACAACAGTATTTGCTTGAATTGAACCTTAAAATCCACCATAGTTGTAAGTCAAGCCTTCTTTGAGTTCATTAGGACCAAGCCCTGTGTATCCTGAATTAAACAGTATAACTGCAATGTATGAACCAAATAATAGTGTTCGTAATTGGACGAAGTGCTCATTCGGTATTATGTCTCACAAAACATTGTTAAAGGACTCGTTATTAATTGTGTCAGTCCATGTAAGCACTTTTTTAGTAGCTTCTTGTCACAAAGTTCTATGTAAATCGAATTGATTATGTTTATAATTTTCTCTGGGAATCCAGGTGACTTTTCTGTGAGATTCTTCCCGTAATGCTCGGCACGCTGAAACTTGCACCAACTTTCCGGTACTTCGGGACACTGCCGATGCTTTGGTTTGTCATTGCTAGAGCAGCAATGAATAAGTGCAGCAATGACCGCTGATTGCATTTTCTATAAATTTCCAGCATTGCTGTAAATAGCAATACCGTAATTGTTCTGTAATTTGTCAATAAAGTTATCTGTTAGTTTGCCTTTTCCACCGAGACCAGAAGTTTTCTTTTTCAATTTTCGTAATCGGGAGCATACTCGCCTTTGAATATGTCCTATAATAGATTCCAGTTTTGTTACTGAGTTTTCTCCATAAATGTCTTTTACTGTATTGAATGCTTTTGAATTACCGTCTCCATAATATTCATTGTATTCAAGATTCCTCGTTGCTGCGGATCGTTCGAAAATTCGATATGCCTACGTTTGATCGAGCCTACTTTAACGGACATCGTGGATTTGGTTCTATAGGACCTGATATTTGGGGCCTGCTTTACCATCCGAAAAGTTTAGTTTGAGTATACTATCAACTCGAGAATTAATTGTTAATGGGTCGATGGGGTATGTAATGCGAATCAACTCGCATCATGATGATGATGAGCCACAATTACGGGCAATGTTCAAAAACCAAATCGAAATTATCAAATTTGGTGAACGAATTGAGAGTTTTTACTTTAAACATTCACTAAAGGTAAAATAAATTAACATTTTTGTCTAGATTCATTTTTATGCGTGTAGGGATGAAGAGGAGAAAAATCGATAGATAAATACTAACGTAACCTAATTATAACTACTTACAATGAACTTTCTACTACAGAGCAAACTATTTAAAGTTTTACAAAATTTCCCTGTCTGCCGTATATATATATATATATACATATATATATTAAAAATAGTTTCGAATGCAACTTTTCTTCTTTAAAAACCTGATACAATACATTATTCAGTTACTACTTCATAAATAAACATTTATTTGCCATTCCGTGACCAATCTCTGTTATTATGTTACTTTTACGTTTTCGAGAATGTTCGTTTTACCAATCCTCTTGAAATCCAAATGGTTTTTTCATTTAAAGTATTTTCCATTTTGTTTTAAGTTTAAATTCCTTTTACTTTGAATTTCCCTGTTTCTGCATTAAACATAACTGAAGACATTTTAGTATATGAAAGAAAAATTAACGGTTGCAATATTTAATAAAGTATGAAAGTTTTTCTTGATTATTTATTGATAATTAATGAATAAGTTTTTAAAAAAAAATTTGGTTGGACGTTAGTACTGATGTTGTGTTATTGTATTAAAAATGCATTTGTTTAAGGTTGACTTAATTTTGTTTTAAAGATAATTATAAGCATTTTTTTAAAAAATAATGAATATGCGTTTATATTCATAGGGTTTTCAAAAAAAAAAGGTTATTTAACTTGTTAAAAATAACTATAATACATTGATTATTTAAACGAATGTACTATTTTTTTGTACTAGTGCTTGTTAAAGTAATGGTTGAGATATAAGCTCGAAATTTCTCGCTGGTATATCATTGGTTCAAAGTTCAAACTCTGATTCTCATGTGTGTTCATGAAATATATGAGTATGTTTGTGAAATAGGTGAATAGGGTTTGCAAAAACAAACAAAAAAAAAAAAAAAAAACATTGGAATTAAAAAATCTTCATTTTCAAAACTATCACATATTGAATATTTTGATGCTGCAAATAATACAAAATTAAGTTTTTTTTTAGTTACTAATGTTCATCACGGCAGCCATTTGTTATCGATAAAATATCTGTAATCCAGTTCTGTCATCCATTTTTTTTAGTGTCCTACTGTCGATGTTTCATAATGCTGCACAATTGCATGAAGTTTTTGCGGTGCTTTCTTCATAGGTAGTTTGTTAATTGTGGCTTCAACGATTCCCCATATAGTTAAATTAATGCTACTAGTAGAACGAACTGGATTCCAAATTAGATGACTTTTGTTTGACAAAAAGCTCATACATTAGTTATTTGCAACTAAAAAAAACGTTGAACAAAAAGCTTATTTTTTCTTTGTTTTTATCAATTTCTTTATGTGTAATAGTTTCGAAAAATATTAGTTTTAATGCATCGTCATATTTTTGAGTTCACCTTATTTTAGTTATGCTTCGTGTTGCTAGATTTATTATATGCGCCGCTCAAGATCTTATATTCGGTATTCATTTCTACTATTTTGAATGAAAACGCTTTCTTTTGTGAAAGCAAACATTTGTTTTACTGCTTTTTTCGAGATAGCTTGCATTAAAAAGAGGTGAATTATTGACTCTTATTTATCTTGTATTTCTACTTATATAAAAGCCTAGTTTTAACTACCAAATTTTAATGTTTTGATCTCTCTAATGACTGAGATACCTCATGTTGTGCATGGTTATATCAATATTATAGTTGAAACTCATGCTATAGCTTATAGTTTGAATTTTAGTCTAATTTAAAATTCAACGTTATAACAAAATATATTTGAGTATCAAAACTAAAATCACAAAAAAAAAAAAAGTTGACGAATTCAAATATCCAAAGATAAGCTCGAAATTTATAAGATTAACTGAATGACTTTAACTTTCGAAACATGCATAAAATAGAACATATATATATATATATAAGAACGTATATATATACACACACTCCTGTTTGTGAAAATTGCAACACCACGAAGGACTTACGCGAGTGAGCTGAAAATTTCAGGAAATGTTAAGTAGGGCATGATACGCAAATGATTAGAATTGCAGCTCCCTCTGAACGGCGGATCGAACTGAATACAAATAGACGGCTGTAGCTATGATTGTATGATTATCGGTGGTTATATGCTAGACCGGTTTGAACGGGACAGAAACGTCGGCCTTCGCGCAGCTGGATTGTCTTATCGTGCAGTAGCTGCTCGTGTGCAGCGTAACAGCAGCGCAATCATGCGTGTTTGGAAGCAGTGGACTGGCGAGGGTCGGACACCTCGGAAATCCGGGAGTGGACCCCGAAATGTGACGTCAGCTCGTGATGACAGACATCTGGTGCGTATGGCACTGACGGACCGCACAGCTTCTTCTAGACAATTCTCAGCACAGTGGTCAACAGCGACAGGTGTTTCATTGTGTGCTTCATCAATTCGGAGACGTCTGCTGCAGCGTGGGCTGCGCGCAAGGATTCCTTTATACAAGATTCCTCTGACGCAAAACCATCGCTGCCTGCCACTACAATGGGCCAATGTGCATAGGAGCTGGCGTGCTTTTTGGCAGCAGGCCGGCTTTTCTGACGAATCCCGCTTCAATTTATGGCACCATGATGGCCGAATTCGTGTCAGGAGCTATGCCGGTGAACGGCACATTCCGGAGTGTATTATCGAAACGCCAAAGTGTACGAATACCCGGAGTTATAGTCTGAGGTGCCATACCATATCCTGGACGATCACAATTGCTACGAATTGTGGGCAATTTGAACAGTACCCGATACATAAACGAAGTTTTACAGCCCCAAGCTATTCCTTTCCTGCAAGGATTGCCAGGGGCTGTATTCCAGCAGGATAATGACCGTCCACATGTCGCCAGGACTGTCAAATCCTACTTTGATTCGCAGCCGGTACAGCTTCTTCCTTGGCCTGCATATTCCCCGGATTTGTTACCGATTGAACATGTGTGGGATTTCGTTGGGCGGCGTATCGCTCCTGATCCTCGTCCTGTTGCTTCGACAGACGAACTTTGGTTGCGCATACAAAGAATATGGAATACTCTTCCGCAGGCAGATGTTCAAACTTGTTTCACTCCATGCCGAGTCGTGTAGCAGCTCTTATTGCGGCGCGTGGTTGCCACACAAAATATTAATTTCTATCTCTTTTTATTGTTTGGTTTGAAAATGTAATAATTTATTTGTGCCATTACCACTCAACTGTGCATTAAATTTTATCAACTATGATGCTTCCTTCATGGTGTTGCAATTTTCAGAAACAGGAGTTTATCATTTATGATCGAACTCGACCAATTGTATCTCGTTCTCTTCGTTTCTCTTTGCGTTTGAATCCGATCGACAACGCTCTTCTTGAACGCATGACAACTACAGGATGGGGCGCGGGAACTACCTTTGCTGAAAAAGAAATAAAAATTTTTACATTCTATATAAAAATTGCTAATTATTATCTTTTTCCTGTCACACATGATGGGAGATAATGCTTAACACTGTTTTTATATCAATATTGGCAGTTTCGGCTCGGATGCGGTTCTTCAGGTCCTCCAGGGTACGTGGACGATCGTTATAAAACCGCTAGTGCAGATAACCCCTCGGGAAATAGTCACAGGGTGCTAAATCAGGCGAGCGTGCAGATCAGTTCAAGTCTCCATTCCTTTCGAGCGGCTGTTGGAAAATCATGCCTCCACAGTAAAAGCGCAGTGCTGGCTCTATCACAGCCTGACGGCAACTGAAATCATGATGTAACAAAACTTCCCATTCGGATCTTTCCGCGTTGAGCCTCTCCCTACCACTCTGTGATGTTCCACACTTTTTGCGCGCCAAATTTAAAAAAAAAAAAAAAACGAAGTTCCCGCGCCCCACCCTGTATATTATGTGTTTACTTTTAGAAAAAAATGTAGGCGCATTAGTTTGAAAATTGCAATTCCGATTAAGGTCATCATTTACAAACCCCGCCTACAGTCTCTAACAAACAAAATAGCAACGCTAATTTAAACTAATTTTTTAAAAAATATTTTATCCATTGTTAACGACATTGTAGTTAGGGAATAATAGTTGACGTTAAAATAAAACTTTTATTTGCGTAAAAAATCGAATTTTTCGATTGGTGTTCTAGTTAAAAGCATGCGAGGAGCTTTGCTCATCCCAAAAAAGATTTACGGAAAATTTTGCGTTAAAATTGAAAAATGAAAAGATCAAAATTGATTTTAAAAATATTTTCTTGTACCTATTTAAGTCGAAGTACAATGCGAGAGTTATAAATTTCGCCCTCAATCTAACTTATTATCGAAAAAAGAGGGAGCGGAGGGAGAAACAACATTTGATATTGACGCCTTAATATAAATATTTTATCAATTTATTGTTGAGACGCTTCAATAAGTCTTTTCTTCTCCAAATGATATGAAATATTTGATAATAATGTTGGAAATTTTCCAAAATTTGATGTAATGGATTTCTTTTTACCTCAATCTCGACTACAAAGCCAGTTATGGTTCTTACGCAATTTAGTCAAGATATTACTTTGGTATTGCTCAATACAGTGTAATACTTTGCATCTGTGTGAGACTAAAATAGTTTTCTCTGTCAGTCAATTTCTTTTCATGAGTCTAAAATGCCAAACTTATTTCATTTGCAGCGTTTAGACCACTTAGATATTATGTAACGAAAACCTTTGACCTTTATTATATGATATGTTAGTTTTTACTATCCGAAGACTGCATATGATAGTTTGTTACTATGCATACATGAAATCCTCAGTTTTATTTTGCATACATGTAACCCTTAGTTTATGGAGTGTTCAATAATTATCTTTGGCATTTTCGATAATTACATGAATATATAGGGGGTAAATAATAATCCATAAATTTGGGCATTAAAACGGTATAGATTTTCTGCGGTATATAATTTTTTCGATTTTACTAAAATTTTACATGAACCGAGCTAGAAGCTGTGTTTGTCGTCTGAGGAAAATAGAAACGAAGTTGAAAACCATCGTTTTAGGATTGACTACAAAGTATAATAATACATTTTTCTTTAAATTCATTTTGAAGTTCATTTTTCCGTATTCTTAATATTGACGAAAGCTATAAATTGATTGATTAAATCAAAGTACAAAGAAACCAAAGTGCTTTATTTTTGGCCCAAAATAAAATCTTCAGATGTGCTTCAATTATTATTACTATTTTTGTACAAATAATTATTAAGATGGAAAAACAATATTTTCATTTTTAGTTTGTAATAATAATAATTTATTTAACGTTTTAACACATATTTTTATATTTTTTATTTATTAGGCTTCGATTAAAGATTTCTTCATACAATATTTCATACTTGTTACATTCCGCTTGAAATGAAGAGCAGTGGCTAAACGAAAGATACGTAGATGTAACTACTTTTACATATTTTATTTTAGTACATGCTAAAGTGTATTTGTTCAGTTTTGGATGAATTTCTTCCTATGAAATAAAACATGCCGTAATAATTCTTCTGTACATCTCACAAGTGATGCAAACATTTTTGACGCTCCCCGTTCAGTTTTTTACGGCTCACTCCAGGTGAGTTTTAAAAAAATTTTGAAACATTTTGTGCCTGCATTTTGATGCTAATAATCTAATTAACGTTTTTAATTACATGTATTTGACTTATAAGCGTACTTTTTCAAACTAAAACTACTTTATAAACTTCGTGTTCATCTAGATTCTTAAAAAAAAAAAGTTAAATTTTTTCTGTGCTTTACGTAGTTTAGAGAATGCACAATAAGGTTTAACAGAGCTAGCTTTTAAACATGTGCATGAAATTTTTTTTCATCAACTTTTATGATATTGTATTCAAAAAGTGCTTCGAAATATTTTAGTGTACCTGGAAGCTTTTGGTTGGAAATTCAATATTATTGTTATTTAGTTCAAACAAAAGCAAAATTGTCCCCAAATTTTGCATATGTTTTTTAAAACTCCTGCTTTTTTATTTATTTTCATTAAAAAATATATATCGTATCAGTAAAGACCGTAGAGAGTGTGCAAGTTTTTTTTTTTTCTTTTTTTGGAAGTTCGGGAAATAATTATAGCTCTGTTGCTGTATTCATTTCTTCCCAGACTTTTCAAATCTTTTGATAAAAACTTCGAAAACGATGTAAACATGATTTGGTTTCGTAAGAGCTATATCTTTCAGCTGCAGCTATTGCAATTAGCCTTAGCTGTTACGATTTTAATTATATTCAAAATCTGAATCATAGTCTCAAATGCAATGAATGTGATTTAAATTTTGTGTAAGCATTTTTATCTGTATTTATATAAAAACTTCGTTATTTTCTTTCCAAGTATTTTTACATTCAGTTATTTAAATGACGAACTAAACAATCAATGAATTGACTTAAAAGTATTTTTATTCTCTTGAGTAGAAAATTTTAGCAACTGAAAAATGAGGACTTACGTAATGGACATGCGGATTGTAAAACTGACTATCATTATTACTCATAATATGTTTTCATCATTTCTTGTGTGGGTGGGGAAGATTAAATTTTCGTGTATTACAAACATGAATGTATGAATTTAAATTCCCCCTGTTACCTTATTGTAGATTTCATTTGCAATGAACCCTGGCATTGGTGACTTAATTTCTGCGTTCAAAAGTGTAGCTAGGAAACGTAATAGCATGTAATCCCAAGTGTTCCAAAATAGTTCTTTATGCTCCTTTTTTCATCAACGAATTTGCAATTTAATGTTTTCTAGTAGCAAGACGGGATAAATTTCACTTCAATTCCGTTTCATCTTCCAGTTTACTCTCTTTCTTTATATGCTAGTTATTTTGGTTCGCTGACAAAATTTGAATTTTTGATTCTTGGGAAGCATTTGCAATTTTCCTCACTAAAAATTCATCCCATTCCTGACAGTTTCTTATGCAGATGCTTCCTTTTTTGAAGTAATAATTTAACACTTTTGGGAGAAAGATCTGCATTTCATTTTAATTCAGTTTAATTTCCTGACTCATTGTCTTTCTTTAACTGGAGGAGATCTTTTATAAATGTGTTATATACAATATCGTCTTGATTTGTTTTTTCAGCCTGATGTCCTATGACATATTTTATAAAATCTGAGCTTGACTGATATTCCTCTGTTTTTTTTTTTAAATACTATTAAAATAAAGAAAAAAAAACGCTTCTTTAACAAGTATAATTAAAATTCACTACTCGTTGAGACAGTTTTGTTATTTCTTTGACTTGCGTAAAAGAGCTTTTCTCGGTTTTCTCTTTGAAATTAGAAACTTAATTTCATATCTGCTTATTTTTTGAATATATTCTTTTCGTTTCGTGTATTTATTCGCGTGTTTTGAAGATGTATTCTGTTTATTAAACGCTTTATAATGTTTGATATCTAAAAGTATTTTTTAAAAATGTCTAAAAATATGAGAAAATTTAATTTTGCCATGTAAATGTCAAAACAATGAGCTTCAAGGCTATTGCTAGTGAGTGAATCCTGTATGTATGTATCATTTGTGTTTCACAATGGAAAATATCTCAGTTTTTCAAAGAGTAAAAATTTATTATTTTTGAATTACTCTGTATATTATTATTAACTAATTTATATTTTACTAATTTATATAATAGTTTTATTTATAAAACTATTCTGAAAGAGATTTACCCCTAAAACAAGATTTTTGTAAATCAACTACTCCAAATAATATGATATGTGTATATATAATGTTATTTTTAAAGCTTTTTTTTTTTTTTTTTTGGTCCGCTATAACTTCCTTATTACTTCTGCAAACGTCATAAGTAAAGCATTATTTTCAAGATTTTTTTCACCTCTCTATTGGTAATAAATAAACAAAACATTCACATTTTGGCTTTAAAAAAAAAGCGGAGTAAAACTGCCATCTAAAGAGGAACAAAAACAGTAAAAGTACAAATTTTTTCGCTGCGAGAAAACTATCACTTGTTTAAAAAACAAGTGCTGTAAATGTGTAGATAAGTTCATCAAATATTAAAACGCCCATGGTCTGCAGAAAACACGAAATTACGTTCATTAAATGTTAATACTCTCATTGTTCTTTTCGCTTCCTTTTACATAGAAAAAGATGTATTGTGATTGCAAAAACACTTTTGCAGAAATTTCGACCTAATTTCCATTTTACCGAATGAATGTGGAGTGTTTTTTTTTTTTTTCAACACGGGATCTCAAGTGCAAATGTACTTAAAAACGAGTGGACGACCAAATTTTCCATTATAACGATAATCGAGTTAACTAAGTTTTAATTTTGTTCAAATTCAGAAATATGAGGATATTTTTTTTTCTTTTTGAAATTGTATTATTAAAAAAAAAACCTACAATTGAAGTTACTTTTTATAAATCCCGTTAAAATGCGCATGATTTTTTTTTTTTTTTTTTTTGAAATTGTATTATTAAAAAAACCCCTACAATTGAAGTTACTTTTTATAAGTCCCTTTAAAATGCAAATGATTTTTTTTTTTTTTTTTTTTTGCATTCTTTCGGAGTTTTTGTAGGATTACTTAATGAACATGACTCAAAATTACCAGTCACTGTTCAGAATCGTACTGCACACTATGTTTTAAACAATAAAGTTCTTTCTTATTATAAACAAGAACGAAAACAAAGTGAGTTTTTCTATCAACCAAAACTTTTGCTTCTGAATTTGAGGCTTATTTAAACTTTTTGAAGAAAAGCAACATAAGTGCAAACAATTCTGAAAACTGTTTGAAAGAAAAATCGATTTTTGCGAAGAAAAAAAAAACCTATTTTGTTTCTCGGAAAGATCTTTTTGAAAATAAATATCGAGTTCACCAGATCCTTTCCTTTCACTCAAAGAAAAACCGCAATGCCTCCATTGTCTCTTTTCCTTGAATTCTTTTATTTGTATCAGTTATCTTCTGTCAAACTGGCTGTATTTCTTTCAAAATAGTAACCCTTTAGGGGAAAGTCAATAGAAAATACATTGTTTTGCAGAATTTTTGGCATAACATTTCGTTAGATTTGTTGGCGTTAGTTATTTGCTGCAATACAACTGCAAATTCATCTTGAGACATAAACTTCCCATGATTTTGAAACATTCAGATTTCTCAGCTCATATTGCTGTAAATCCAAAACTATCTGTTCCGATCTAATCATAACTTATTTATAGTTACAAAACAGTAGTGTTGCAGAGACTTTTATTGACCATGAAAAAAATGTAGTTTTTGGTTTAGAAAACTGAATAATGAGCTTTTACTTTCCAATAAAGGAAAACATCGAAACATGGCGTTATTTTCTTGGAAATAATTTCTCCTTTACTTCATTTATTCTTTGATGTTTATGGGATACATTTACACTTGGGTTCGTATGCTTGACAATACAGATTTTTTAGTCGGCTTTTCCTTAAATGTTTATTTAAAAAATAGGAATACTAAAGCATAAAGGATTAAATGTATTAAAACTTCGGTAAAAAATTTGAAATAAATGAAGTATTAAAATACCTCTGAAAACACACAAACAAGAAAAGAGCTTTTGGAAGTTTGGTACACTGCAAAAAAAAAAAAAAAAAAAGAAAGAAAGAAATCAGAAACTTTTCTGGAAAATAGCGGGCACCTAAGAGGCCTAATTTTCTGCCAGTAATGTGTCTGAAAGTTACCTGTAATATTCCTAAAAAATTGAGGAAGTTGGGTAGATCAGGTTACTAAATCAAAATGAAATGAACTAAGGTGCTAGAAATCTTCAAATGATTTTATTTTGATAGAAATGTTTAACGTTTTGGGAAAAATAAATTTTTTACAATAAACACCATAGTTCGTATATATTTTTACTTTTAGAAAATTTTATTTTTGAAAAAGTGTCAAAGCAATAATTCTTCAGCAATAAAACTTTGAAATTCTTTATTTTTCCTAGCGAATGATACAATAAAATATAGCTTTAGAATTTATTTTGGTGATTTTTTATGTAATTTATGTGAAGTTTCTCAGTAAAATAGTGTTAATTTGACTCATTAAAAAGGGGAATTTCAAATTTATTTTTAGTTATTTATTTTTTTTCCTTTTTTTTTTTTTTTTTGTTTAAATTAATTTGCATGTGTTTTTAAAAGATCTTGTTTCTGACCACTTATACATTAAAAAAAAAAAAAAGAAAGAAAGAAAAAGAAATCTTGAAATTCTAATGATCCGATTTAAACAATATTTTTAATTTATTTAAATGTGATGCATAAAGGTGTGAGTTAAATATTTAAAATCCTTTTTATACTAACGTACCTGCTTTCTTTTTACATACTCTAGATTTTATCTTCAAAAATTTATTTTACTCCAATAAAGGTATGTTTGGTTAAAATTTATTTGGTAAAAAAAAAGCCTAAGGTAAATTTGGAGGTCAGTTTCAGTAAAATTATAAATTAAACAAATGCAATAAGAGCTTTTATAAACTATACAAACGGTTCCATTTCAATTCCAAAAATTTTAGAATTTCAAGCCCTGTTGCCATTTGACCATATAGCTCTTAGGTTTGAGCTATTTCAAAAGTAAAGGAGCGAAATGCACCTTGACAGCTATTTCATCAATAATTTCGTTCATAAATGTTCATCACGGCTGTTTATAGAAGAGAAGCATCTTCATTTAAAGACTGAAAACAGCAAAAAAAAGCGAGATCACATACGAAAAAAAAATCGTTACTGCTTTTTCCCCCTTTCCTAGCTTGAAGTGTAAATAGACGGATATGTTGTTAAGTATGCTGTTGAAATCATAAAACAGCAGGTGTGATGAAGAAGAAAATACGGTTGGCAACCGCAGGGCTTTCATGACTTGACTTAGGGTCAAGAAGAAGGTTACGTGATGAGAAATGTTTTACGAAAACGCTTTCTCAAACTCATTCTGTTAGAAGATATCGGAATAAATAAATAGTATTTTCTATGTACTAATTTTGTTCATTAATTTCTGTTAACTAATTAAATTGGGTTAAGTTTGGTAATTTTTCACGAATTTGGTTCACGAATTTATGGTATTTTAATTACACATTTTTTTTCAATAGATATTGGACATGTAAGTTAATCGATTATTTCAGAAAGGGCATAGTTCCCACCAATGAAGCTTTTCAGGATTCAATAAAAAGTGTTTATTTTTTCATTCATAAATGAACGAAATTCTGCTACTTAATCTATGACTAATCTAGTTATAAGTTGGATTATTACCTCATATTTGATCAAGTTTTATGTTATGGATAAAATGAATTGAAAATTAAAAAAAACCTATGACATTTTTGTAACTAATATCCCGAAAGTCTAATTAAGACTGGTGAAAATGTAAATTAAGTAAGACAGATTACTTGTACTATTACATAACATGATTTTTGATAGTTAAAAATAATATAGCAAAGTGATAAAAATTATTATTGAAGTCCGTATGCATAAAGAAAATGCATCTGGTATTTTCTCTTTTTCTTGTCTTATGTTTGGAAAATAATAAAGTCTGGCTTAAAAAAATTATAAAAATAAAAATTAACAAACTGAGAACAACGCAAAAAATTCACATGTGTATAAAACTATATTTTCATCAAATACATCCTCCATGAAAATCTTTTTCCTATCCTTCTTTTGACTAGTTTGGTGGACCAAGTTCGATGTACATATTAATATGATTATGTTCAAAATTTCACTGAATAATCATCTTGATATCGGTCATTTCTTCCTGTTCCTTTTGTATTCAATATTGGCAAAGGTAATTCGGATGAGAAGCGTTACTTTGCGGTATGTTCTTGAAAACTGTCAATAAAATGGTTAACACGAAGCCGTTTCTTTAGTGTTTTATCGAATATATAAACATCATGAATGTTGAAAATTGTGATCATTTGTTTGTATTATCGTTTTTTCAAAGTTACAATTCGAGAGATAAGTTCTTAAAAAATTACGGGCACCTGTTTGAGTAGTTACATATTTCATTGGTTCAACAGATTTGGCGGTGAGTCTCAAAGTAATTCCAGAATTTCACTCATACGAGATGGAATTTTACACGGTACTAATTTGTTATTTCTGCTTCAGATTCGTTTAACTGTACCAAAATCCCGGTCACAAAGGAACGGTTTGGGGTCAAAATGTCGCCACCGAAATGTCGCGGGACAAAATGTCGCGGCCAAAATGTCGCCGGCCCAAAATGTCGCCGGTCCAAAATGTCGCCAGTCCAAAATGTCGCCGGGCCAAAATGTCGCCTGTCCAAAATGTCGTAGATCCAAAATTCGCTCATTCAGTTGGTAAGAAAAATGCAAATGTACAAAAATGCTGTTTAACACAAAATTTGCAGAATAAATGATTACTGCCTTTAATGAATGTATCGTTAAAAATGGGACTGGACTGAGTTTCTTGATAAATTCTAAAAAGATTATTCCGTTTTGATTCGCAACTCTCGGCTGTTTTTCAGCAAACAAATAGAATACAAGCGTTACGTTATCTTATTACTTGTGACTCGCTATCTACCAACTGTAAAATGTTCTGACGGCGTTCAGTTCTGACGTTCGCTAAATTATTTTAAACTTTTCTTCAAGAATAGTGTGCATTTGTATGTGACCGATTTTTTGGGGCCATTCTACGTCAAAACCTGTAGTAAGAATTCGAACGATACCTGCAAGTACCCATATATGATTTAGGGCTGCGTGGTTTTTTGCGTCAATTCGTTCAAAATAGTGGAGTAACTGAACGTTTTCATCGATATGCGTGACTGTCATTGCTCAAAAAATGATGAACGGAATCAAATAAAATGTTAGGAAGCAGCAGGGGGACAGATTTAGGGGCCAATAACACCAGAGGGTGGAGCAATCGAATGTTGTTTTTTTTTTTACCTTTCTTTTTTATTATCTGTGACTGATATATCTCAAAAAGTAATACAGTAGACCCTCGTTTTAAGCGGGTTTATTTTACGCGGTTTCGATTATACGCGGTTGAAGATTTGACACCTTTATTTTAATTTACGCAGATGAGTTTCGGTTTTACGCAGATGCGGCAATGCAAACGGGCAACATTTTCCTCTCTTTCAAAACCCAAGCTCCTAAAGATTACACGTCACTAATTGCATATTGGCGTGCTAATAATCAAACTTGGGTCCTTGGAGACATTTTATGCGATTGGTTCCAGAGCTTTTTCCATCAGAAGTAAAGTGATTAAACTCACACAGTTCAGAATTCACTGGAAGAAGAGCTTTTAGGAGTGACAAAGGAGGTCAAAACCAACGAGGATACCGACTCCGACAACCAAAAACGCTCACATTGAAAATTTTGAACCATTCGTAGACAATAGAAATGATCTTTCTGATTTGTTAGTGAAGGAAGATTCTATCAAGGAAATGACGCAAGTGATCATGGATGCGTTAATGCTCAGCAAAGAATTAGAGAAAAATTCTTAATGACTACTAAAAGACTATCATAGCCAGCTCTTCTTCATAAACAGAACACGAAATTAGTTTGTTTTCTTTATGCATATTATGCATAAAAATCGATATAAGTACACATTAAACTTATTATACAATACAATTAGTCATCACTAGAATGAAGTATTTTTTTTATCTACGGAACCTAATCCCTATTTTGACACTAATATTAGGTATCAATTTACGCGGTTTCGATTTACGCAGCATTTCCGTGGAACATAACCCCCGCGTAAAATGAGGGTCAACTGTACAAGGATTAAGACAAAATTTGGTCTACGGGTATATCTTAAAGGGCGAGTTGCTCATTTATTTTTGGCTTCAGTCATCCCAAAAGGATGGATCACCGAATAATTTTTATCGTTTTATGTGACTGCTATATCTCAAGAAGTAATGCGAGGGTTCATTCAAAAATGTAGCATCCAAGTGAAATTAAACGAAAACAAGCCTTATTTTCATTCTAAGTTGAGTTTCGTAATCGTTTACGTGAGTCAGTGTAATTAAATAAACAATGAAAAATATACTGAATTTAAATATGAGAAGTTGAGCAAGATATCAATAAAATCTAAATTAGTCGTGTATTCCTCTTATTTTTGTAGCACTTTAACTAGCGTGGATGTTAAATAAAAACTGAGTTTGCATTCTTATATAATTTGCGTAGTAAAAATTCACTAATTAAAACAGCAATTTTTTCTGAGAGAGAAAAACTTATTTGTTTATTATTATTATTATCAATATTATTTTCTTTCTGAATTACCAAGCTATATTGAACTGGAACTATTACTTTTTGAAACTCATTTTAAAAATAAGTCTAGGTCAAAATTGATCTGAATAATCTCATTGATATCAGTTATTTCACCATACATTATGAAATTTTTTCTTTTCTATTTAAAATTGGAAAATGTGATTCAGCTGACAAGCGCTACTTCGCAAGCATGAAAGTATCCTCTTGAAAACCTTCAATAAAATAGCTGTTCAGAAATTGTCTTTGATGTTCTATCGAATATATAAAATTCATGAATGTTGAGAATTGAAAATATTTGTCATCGCGTAGAGTCGTTTTTAAAAATCTGAGTGAAAGACACCTGTTTTAGCAGTTATGGGTTTCATTGATTTCAAAAGATTTGACGGTGAACATTTCGACGTAATTTCAGAATTTTACTCATATGAGATGGGAGTTCCCACGGCAATAATCTGTCATCTCTGTTAAACATTTGTTTTGCTGTCCCTAAATCCCGGTCGCAAAGGACATACAGATGTCCTCTCAGAGGAAGGTCTCGAGCTGTCTTGTTAAACTTCTTCAGTTTCATTTCCAGAAAAAGTCTCAGAACAGTTTTGATCTTACTTTAACCAACGTATATCTTACTGAAAACGTACAGCTGTTTTTTTTTTACAGTTCTTAGGGTGATGTTAATAAATCTATGAGAAAATTAAATTTCATTAAGATACTTTTCTACTTTATTTCCACCCTGGCCCGTGATTTCGAATTTTTCCAGTGAAAGGGGAGAGGGAGGATAACGGGCATATAACCAATGCAAATTTCATAGGATTGCTATAAAAACCACTTCCACTTGTATATTAAAAAAAAAATTCAAAGTCGGGGGCCATTCCGCCTGATCCCCTAAATGGATGACCTGTCCCTACCGTAATAATATGCTAGAGTGAAGGAGTTATTTGTTTTTACTCCATTACGCTAAAAAATACAAACCGCCTATTCTCTTGCCATATTCGCATTGCGCCTCACTATTCTTTCATTCGCGTTTAGAACAGTTTAGTTTTACTTCCATACCAATTTTTTGTCTGAATCCTTGCGTTACATCTTGATCCTTTGCGTTACATCTTGAGTATTATTAATAATCAGATTAAACGAGAAAGAGAATTCTGTTGCAGCAGCCTTTCGCATGTTTACATTTGTAATAGTATACAGAAAAACGTATGTTTTTCTGAAAACTATTAATTTTCTGGAATTAATCTGATGTTTACGAATTAAGACAGGAGAAAACGTTTGGAATTTTTGAAGGAACTTACTTTGAAAGGCAATTAATATTCTTTCGCAACTTTTATGCTGAAAAGCATCGACGTACATTTAAATTTTTCGTACCAATTGAACTAGCGAATTTTGGGCCGGCGACATTTTGGACCGGCGACATTTTGGACTGGCGACATTCTGGGCCGGCGACATTTTGGACCGGCGACATTTTTACTGGCGACGTTTTGGGTCGGCGACATTGTGGACCGACGACATTTTGGACCGGCGACATTTTGGACCGGCGACATTTTGGGACGGCGACATTTTGGACCGGCGACATTTTGGCCGCGACATTTTGGCCCGCGACATTTTGGCCGCGACATTTTGGGCGTATACCCAAAGGAACGAATGCTTTTACTGTAATAATGCTAGAGTAAAGGTGTTATTTGTTTTTACTTCATTACGCAAAAGTAAATCCAGTTCTATGATCATGCCATATTCACATTGCATCTTACTATTCCTTCATTCACGATGAGAATAGAAGCGGCATAATTCCGGGACTTATGATCTTTTTGCACTAAACGAAAATTGTGGCTCCTAAATAAAGTGCTTTGCTGTACAAGGATTCACTTCCCTTCAACACTGGTCGATTTCTGTGCATACAAATATTTTAAAACTACAGCTAACCCAATGTGTCAAAAAAATGAGGCTTATGCAGTTTCTGAAATTATCGATTCAAGTGATTCAAGCACATGAACTAATTGTTCTCTTTCCTTGTTGATAGGTATATTTTATGCTTTATGGGTATTTTTTTTTTCTTTTCTACTAACCATTATCTTCATTAAGGGGAAAAAAGGGGCTCAAAAAGGGGAAATTTCCTTCCTTGTTTGACAAAATAATACGCTAACTTACAATGGCTCTCAAAAGTGTTCGTACACTATGAAATTTTTTAGTAAAAAAAATCCAAAATAACGCTAAATTGAATTCGAATATAAAGTCCAATATTTTTTCACATCATTCCTTTGTCATTCTAAATTAAACCCTGTAGCTTTTTCAAAATATTGACAAATCTTCATTTTGAAATGGATCAAGAAACGGAAAGCCAGAGAAATAATACGCCATAAAAGTCATCCTACACTCAAATATTTTCGGATAAATTCATGATTAAAATTATTATATGTCGTTTTTTATTATTATTTGTGCATTGTGTTGACCCTTAAAAGTCATTTAGCTTCATTTTTAGTTTATTTATTCTTTAATATTGTGTTTATTACTTTGAAATGGCTGGTAATCGTAAAAAAAACCGAAAACACCATTCAAAATTTAAATTTTTTTGATCACAGTAGCGATAAATTGGTTTGAAATATCTCTAAATTAGTTAAATTATTCAATTCCATAGTAAAGTGCTCGGTAAAATGCTTTAAAGAAAAGAATCGGACCGAAAACA
Source organism: Uloborus diversus (assembly GCF_026930045.1). NCBI lineage: Eukaryota > Metazoa > Arthropoda > Arachnida > Araneae > Uloboridae > Uloborus > Uloborus diversus. The sequence goes on along the minus strand of NC_072737.1, from coordinate 75,755,267 downwards.
AGTTAAGAAAAGGTCAACTGGCAAAGTAGACAAAGCGTGATCAGAGATATACGGTAAAAAAAATTATGAAAAATACACATTTGAGTGCTGTAAAAGTTTCTGCAGAGTTAAATAAAAAATTTTACATTTAATTTTCACCTAAAATTGTTCGCCAAGTTCTCTGATTAGCTGGATAAAATGGCACCTATTCTTAATGAAATTTTCTTAGCCGTGCGAAAAAAAGAAAGCTTACGCTTTTCGTCGCAAAATCAATGATAAATAGGCTCAAAACGTTTTGAAATTACATCTTACTTCCAGATAAAAATGAATTCAACATTTTTTGTTAAATTTTTGTATAATTGGGAAAAGAAGAAAAAACTATAGGAACTTAATCTTAAGAACTTAGTTGGACCAGTTATCAGGATGGTGAAGGTGTTTTTGTGTGAGGGTACATATCAGCATCAGGACTTGGTAGTTCGGAATTTTTTGATGAAATAATGAATCATGCTATTCATTTATATATTTTAAAAACTAACTTTAAACTCTTAGCCAAAAATTTGGTTTTAGGAAACAACTTTGTTTTTTATCAAGGTAACGATAAGAAGCACACGGTTTTCAACGTTTGCGTCTAGTTCCTCAAAAATTGTCCTAAAGTTTAGAAAATATCCCTTGAATCTCCAGATTTGAACTTAATGTAACATATTTAGATATATCTGGAGGCTGAATTACGAAAATACTGCTTTGAAAGGAAAATAGAGCTAGAAACAGCAAGACTCGAAGTGTGGATGAACACTTACTCAGAAATTACGCAAATAAAATGAAAGAAAAAAGAATGAAATCTATTCCCAGACGTTTAAAAGGTGTTGTTGATACTGCATGACATTCTACTAAATAAAAACTTAATAAAAAAAAAATAGATTATTCAATAATATATAAACATTTTTCAAAGTGTACGAAGACTTTTGTGAAATAAAATTTCCGGCACTTTTTGGTTTTTCATTTAAAAAAAAAATAAGTTTTAATATTTTTAAAAGAATTTTCACGTAGTTTTGTTGAAAATTGATCATAGATCTTACAATTAAATGACTATTCCGAAATATTAGTTCTAACCAATGGATAGGGTCCTATTTCATTGAAAGTCGTTGGTGTACGAACACTTTTGGGAGCCACTCTATATGTAGATGTAGCTATATTTTTATCTTTTTTCGACGTTTCATGCATTGAATACATACCCTTTTTTGACAGTCGGTTTGAACTTCTCCTTTTCCGAATTCTTAATGAATTCTTAAAAGAATATGCCAAGCGTACTATTGTTATTCAGACTTCAAGCAAACTTCACTTTGTTTAGCTTTCTTACGAACTTCAACGTGACGTAAAAGTCGACGCGACCCGAAAATACAGTGTTATTAAAACTTTAAAAAAAAATAATTTTACTACTGAAAATTTAAATTTGGAAAGCTCTGGACAGAAAAAGCAAAATCTTTTATGAAGGTTATGTCTTTTTTTTTCCTTTCTTTTTTTTTCAAATTGAGATTTCATCACCATCTTACTGAACTTTTTGCACTCTATTATATCTAGAGGGCGAAAGCTCTGATTTTGATTAACATATTTTAATTTTGTACTCATAAATAACAACCCAATGAAACAAATCTTCACAGAAGAAAGTTTCAAATCTCATCTCCTGTCTCATTTTGTTTTTTGAAACGTAGTATTTTTTGCTCACTTGGAACAAGGTATATAGGTTTATTTTATGCACTGAACAAAATTAAAATTCAGAGCATTATTTATATGCACTAAACAAAATTGATTATTTTTAGACGACCATCTCAAAAAAAAAAAAGTCTCATTTTTTAATATATGCATTTTTTATGACTAATATTTCAAATTTAATGATGAAGACAGTCAGATTCCTTCCGCAACCGAAAAGTAAACAAAGGGGAGGAGAGGAGAAGGCTTTTTTCATGTGCACGTGTGTGGGGGTGGCGGAAAATCCTATTGCACTTCAAGGTCAAAAGCGAGTGCGTTTAAAGCTGCTTGCATGTTAAGGGGTGATACACTAAATAAATTGATTAATTCCTCGTGTTTAACTTCTGCACAAAAATCAATTGTCAGGGTCGACGAGAGTCCATGTCCGCCAAGTCGGAAAGACCGGCTCAGAATCAGAGTAGTATGAATTTGACAAGTTTAATGCGTAGAGTGGAGTTTGGTGACCAAACTGAAAAGGGGCCAACTTTGGCTTATTGTGGCCCTGCAATTGTGCGCCACTCTCAAGAAATATGAATTGTGAGTGTAATTTAGAAAGCTTATAAACTAATGGTTAAAGAAATGTCCTTTTTCAAGTTTTTTTTCCTCTTTTCAATAAATATACATATGTCTACAACGTTGCAACTTATGTCATGTATCGATAATTTTCTCTCCAGGGTAGTAATTTTAGATAACCTTATAATTTTTATAAAGAATAAAAGTCTTAGATTACATGGATACTAATAGTTTTAAAATAAATTTAAATTAAAAGTGCTCCTTAGTAATCCCTGCTACCCCCTTATATATATAATATATATATTTTCAGTTTATATATCTAGTAAACATATTTCAACTTTATTAACAATAATGTTAAAATTGGATACAATTTTGAAATTGTTTCGGGAGGATTAGGAAAATGGATAAAGAGCAATCGTCTTACAGAAATATTCTATTAATTACAGTAAAACCCCTCCTAATGGACACCCCTCAAGTGCGGACATCCCTCTTATGCGGTCAATTTTTAATTCCCCGATTCCGATGCAAATAACATTATTAAACTCCTGTCCTACGACACCCCTCTAATGTTTACAAAAAAAAAATGAAATTGTCCCGTTAGTGTTCGCATTAGAGAGGTTTTACTGTATTTATAAAGTCGATATTATAACGGAAAATATGAGGGAGAAATTTTTAGTGTTAAAAATAAGCATTATGATCAGTAATCGGCTCTGTCGATTATTCGATAATCAGCCAATTTGTTTATCGGCCAATTTGTTTATCCAAATGCGTAAACTTACATTTTTATTTGATTGCTACCAAAAATATCACAATCTGAAAATTTTCAGGCTCGCAATTGCTTACAAGTCGAAATTTGTTGCTGTTCCCGTTGCTTTAAGTTTGGAAGCGAGGTTAACAGCTGATCGAGGAATGCTAATAAACGATCACGGAGATAAACACGCATTTTCCATAGCTCACGATTCCACGATTATTCGCCTGTATTTGCATGCCATTTCAAATAACAAGAAAAGAAATGGCAGGCGAGTCAAAAAGTTACTTTGAATCACAGGTTATTTTCTAAACGTATTTAAAAAACAAGTTTTGGTAAAGATTTTAAACCTTTCAAGAATGTATGGTTCAATGGTTTGAAAAAAAAAAGTACTTTACTAGCAATTGTGGTTAAAAAATTTTGAGGCAATGCGTTTTGCAGCATTTTAATAAAGGAAATTAAGGGGACAAAAACCTTTTTTTTTTTTTTTTTTTTTTTGTAGAATAGTTAGAACGAAATAAAAAAATGGCTAAAAATAATAGCATAAGTTTAAGTAGAAATGCATAGTACAAAATATTATATTCATTCAGTCTACATATGGGCCAAGTGTCCCTAGATCTAGGGAGACTTTACCCAACACTTAGGGAGATATGACTCACCTTCATAAATGTAAGAAGACTCGTAGATACTGAAATCAAAAACGCAGGTTTGATGGTATTTTTTGTTTTAATAAGTGATACTTGAAATTAATGAACAAAATATTCACACTTAAAGATGAAGTGTCACGCATTATTTTTCTGTTAATCTTACTCCACAGCAGTAGAAAAGAAGATGTCTAATTTAAAACTTTATCAACTCAAACCTAAACAATATTTCAGTTATCTTATGAAATAAAAAATCGTTGAGCTTGAAGATTATTAGTATTTTAACTATTTGTCAAATAAAGACAATTTATTAAACCAAAATATTTTAGTTATTCATTACGTAAAAAAAAATTGGGTTTTTATAGTTACAATAATAGGGTTTTGCTTAAATGAAATCGAATCATTAAGGCCCAAATCACATCGTTTTAGCTATTCCTGAACAAGAAGTCATTGAAAAAACATCTAATTATTCTTTGGTTCAAGTCTCGCTAGTTAGATTGTGTCAAAAGCTTTTTTTTTTCTTTTACCTTACATTTTTAGAAACTTAGAGCAATAAAATAAATCATTAGGACTGATAACAATATTTTAGCTCTTCATAAACAAAAATTCATTGGAAAACATCAAATTAGTCTTTGGGTCAAGAGTCTATACTTAGTTTGGGTCAAAGCTCACTAAGCAGCTTTCTTTTGTGGACCTTAATTTTTTTAGCAACTTAAATTAATGTTATACATAACTACTGCACATCAATCTATAGCTAGAAAAGGAACTAAAACATGTCTACTTTTAAAACCTATTTCCCTCAAAACTGAAGGTAAAAATTCCATAAATTCCAAAATCTTCAAACTTTACTCAAAAAGGTGCAGTATCATTTAACATTGAGCTTCTTGAAAACCACTGATAAGTATTCGTCCTGCAAAATATTGTTGTGTCATTGGTCAACAAATAATATGTCCAAAGATTTCCCTAAATATCCTTTTTATTGAAAAAACCCCATGGGTCAAGTCTCTCTATGGATTAAACCTCCATAGTTTCCCCTATAGTCGAGAAAAAATTTTAAATTTAAAACTATACAGTGATCCAAATCAGACAATAATTCATTAAAATGTAGACCAAGAGCCCCTGCTTTTCTTTGTGTGTATGTGGTGTGTCTGTCTGTCTGTGTAAAAATTAGTTCCTGACTAGACTCTTCCTCATTTTTTAAGCTATTGTGTAGGTTTACGTTAAGGGAATAGAGGCGTATATGCAGAAAAGAAAAAAGAAAAAAAACTTAATCCCAAATCTCAAAGGGTTCCTATTTGTAACCCTAGAAAAACCACGAGCTTTGCGTTCGGATCTGGTTGATAATGTGCAAAAAAAAAAAAGCAGTACATATTTTTCAAACAATAACTTTTTATTTTGCCACTGTTAAGATTCTGATTCTTCGAAAACATTTCAATAGCTAAGGATTAATGATTTTTTTGACACATATGGACAAGTATGCCGCACAACGGTCATTAAAGTGTTTAAGTATTCTACTTTCTGTGCTGATAAGTTTGAGTTTTAAGATTACACAACAATCAAAAGAAACGAGCTGATGTGTGCATCACATGACTTCCTTTTACCCCAATATAATGTCATTTCCCCATTACTGATAATTTTAATGTGATTCAAAAGTTTACTTTCTAAATATCCCCAGCAGTGTCTAAATTGAAATCAAATTTTTAAAAAAAACACCAAAAATGTCGCCAAGTTGACGACAAAACTTGGCGCCCAAAAGCCTGGCGATATATCGCCAAGTGTCCGCCAAATTATAACGCCACTTAAGTTTACTTCGAAATTAACAATGACTTCCCCCCATAAAGGGGCAAAATACCACCCCCCTTTGGAGCATCCAAATGCAACCAAAAAGTAAGGTGCACAACTACACTCCACTAGGAGTCTACGTACCAAATTTCAACTTTCTTGGACTTACCGTTCTTGAGTTATGCGACATACATACGTACATACGCACATACATACATATGTCACGAGAAAATTCGTTGTAATTAACTCGGGAATCGTCATTATGGATATTTCGCGTGTCTATATACGTTCTTAGGCACTTATCCACGTGTGGTAGAGTAGAAAAAAAAAAAAAAAACTCAATAATTATTCGGGGGTGAGTAAAATGGAAATTAATGTCGATTTTTGAGTGAAAATTTTTTCGCGAATACAATACTTCCTTTTTTGTAAAAGGAAATAAAAAGGGGCTGCGTAAACGTGCCCCGGTCTACCCTATTCCACTCTCTGTGCTGATAAGTTTGAACTTGAAGATACCAACAACAGTCAAAAAGAAAAAGAAAAAAATAATAATAGGGACTTTTTTTAACTTTGTGGAGAACACAACAAAAAATTAAATAAATAAAAAAATATATGACTAGTTTTGCTTCTGATTGATTAAATTTGTCCTCGAACACAAAAGTAAAATGCCGCCGATACTATTTTAATTTTCTTTCGAAGAACTACGCATATTTGTTGTTTTGTATTTTTTTTTTTTTAAGTTCATGAGTTGTCAGTTGATCCATATGTAAAAACAAATAATAATAAAATAAGAAGAATGTCTTTAATTCTACACTTAGCTTTCACTTAGTATTTAACGAAAAAAAAACCCGCATTCCAAACGCTAAACTAATGGTTTATGAAAATGAAGGAGCTGTTTTTCTTGTTTAACATGTCTGATATAAAGTCAACAGAATTAAGTAGAACGTAGATGCCGAAAAATGTATTTTGACAGAGGAAAAAAAAAAGAAAAAATCTTACCATAACAAGGAGGCGCCGAAGCTACTCACACATTCATTACACTCGTGCAAGATCAAATGATTAATGCGTTTAACCTTGTGTTCACCAGCATATTTATCTGTCGTCTTAATCTACTGTGCTCAATTTTAAAGATAAATGCATTGAATTTTTGTGACACCTCTTCCATCAGAGCTAGAAAATTATATAAAATTCACTTTTAAGATGTCTTGGTTTCGTCCAGACAATCCGGATTCCACCGTTAGATTCTATCTAGATTTGAAAAATGTTCGGATTTCAAGACCAATGCTCGAAAAACAATAGAATACGATTTTATGGTTTGGAACTTCAGTATTCTTTTAATTTTTAACTATTTTAATCAACAATTTTTATACTGCTTGGTTGTTGACGGATTCACCATGCCGCAAGTGTCACATATGCTGAAGGCCCATGCGGATATAGGGGCCCTGTAGGGAATTAAAATTATTTCATCGATGTCACATGAACAATTATTTCATAGTTCTGTGATAGACAAAGCGAGTCACTAAAAGTCATTGGGATGGGCCCCCACTGAAAATGCATTGAGATGGGCCCCCAAACATGTGAATGAATCATTGTGCTTGATGCAAATCACGATTAAGATTCATATCAAAACTCATCGACCATGTAGTAGGTAATTGAATAATCGTAAATTAGGAAAGAAAAACAATGTGAAGCCTAAATGTTTCGAGCTTTTAAAAAAATCCACTCTTAAAGAAAAAGAAATGATATTAAAGTAAAAGTTTATTTCTTAAATAGTAGTAGTAGTGTTGAGAGATGTTGTTAAAATTTTATTTTTATAATAAATTGCCTTAAAAATTATATTTATTATTTTGCAAATTTATTCACAATGGACATGATTTTCAGCAAAACATAAATAGTGTTCAAATATTAAAAATTATACGAAGTTCTATGAAATTTAAAAATGATCAAATATTCAAAAGAGTGATCAAAAGTTGCTGTTGCCTCCCCATCACCCCCCCCCTCTCCGCGCTGCTTTTTATTACGATGAAGGTGTACTTATTTGTCCAGCAAAAATTATATATCCCTAATTAATGTGAATAATTAAAATGAGATCATGGTAAGTGCGTGTGTGTGTGTGAGTAAAGTGCTTTGAAACTATCCTTAGATTTAAGAAAGAGTAGACACGAAATTTGAAAAATGAATGTAGTACAATGGGCGGATACATACCATTTCGGGGGGGGGGGGGGGGGGGCACGTGGAAAAATGTCCCCCCCCCCACGACTGAACATACGGTTTTAGGTACGAACATGTACTGAAACTGTTTGGGGTCAAAAATAACACCAAATCAGCCAGTAAGATATTTAGTAAAGCATAAATTTACTAATTAATTTCATAAGCAGTGAAAGGAAGTAATATTTCAGATATTTACCTCTAAAATAATTAATGGATTAAAAACATAATGAATAAAATTCAAACTATTTCAGTAAACTGTTTAAACACAAAGTGAACCGATAATATTATTGATGGGGGCAGGAGGGTCGTGACCTCCATGACCCTCCTTTTGTATTGATCCGCCACTGCGTGCAGTCACAAGTTTCATGGTCCGAACGAACTTAACTTATGTTCCAATTTAAACAAGTTTTGAGTTTCGTTACGCCGAAAGACGTGAGTTTAATAAAACGTACTCTGCAATGTTAATGATTGACTGTCAATATCCTCATAAAGGCGAATATTTAGTTTCTTTCAAAATTGCACATAGCGATGAAAACAACAAAGTTATAGACTTTGGGATACGAAGCAGAAGAACTTTACAGCCACTTCATGATGTACTTATTTAACGATGAAAGCACAGAAACATCTTTGCTACAAATTTTGTAAAAAATCATTTTTGCTTTATACTTAGTTTGACTGAACAAAGCCTGATACCTGAAAATATTGATATGTGTGTTAGATGGAAACTTTTAAATTCGTATAGATCGATATGTCTGACTCTAAATATTGTTGTTGTCGTAACTTGTTTAAATTACGAACTTTACGTTTTGCATCGAAAGTACTTTTGCAACTGAAAACTCTATATCAAAGCGCCACTTTATCCTTCTCACTTTTCAGGCAAAAAAATACTGGAGGTGGGATAACTCATACTGTAGATGATCTAAAAAAAGTCAAGGAACAAGTTTGCCACTTCATTTCAGTGAAACCACAGCTCTCGAATTTCATTCATTTTTCTCTAGATTTTGTTGCAGTCAAAACTTCAAAACTGTCACAAAAAAAAGAGATATATAGACTGAGTGACACTATTCAGGCAAAGAAAAAACACTACATAACTACCCAATGGCAATTTTTTTTTTAATTATGCAAGAAAATAAATGGTTCGATTTATCGAGAACAAAACCCTTCCGTGTTTGTCCTCTTTAGAGCTTCGCTCTGTTGATAAAATATTTCAATCAGAGTTATACAGGGTGGTTATAAAATAACGTGAGGTGTTCACACCCCTCTAGCGAGTGAAGTAATGGACGAAACATTGCCAAATTTCTTGGGCATACACAGTAGACCATGGGATTTCGATTTCTAAAATAAAAAAAAGTAGTACAAAAAATTGCCAACAGGGGAAATTTTGGCTTTGAAAAGATGTATTTTTGTGACTATTGAAGGATTAAATGCTAGGCGATAAAACCAATTTTACTCACAAAATATGATTTTTACCAACAAGTGAGGTTCAATATGACCAACATCGAGATTTTCCAGGTACTGCATACAATGCACAAGATTTTCTACACCTCTGGGGGAGGGGAGATATATTTTGCCTACCTGTAACATTTTTCTAGTTTTGAAAGTTGAGATATCGGGGACATGTCGCAGATACACAACGCCGTAACGAAATCCCCATTGTTAAAAATCACAAGGTGAAAGATTGGGCGACCACGGTCTCTTAGGAAATGCATGACTAATAAAACTGCTATCAAAGAAATGTTGCCGCTATTAAAGAAATGTCTCAGTACTAAAGCCCAACATATGGTGGTGCACCATCTTACATGAATATTACTCAGAAAGAAATCCTTTTTTACTCATAAAGAAATCCTTGCTGCCGCGTCGAAATTTCTTCCTCACAACTTATGGTAAAATTCTTCTCTTGTTAGAAATTGAAATTTCTTGCTGGTTTTATTGAACCTCATTTGTAAGCAACAATTATTTGTAGCAAAAAACTTGATGTGTGCTTTAAATTGGCATTTTTTGGCATTTAATTCTTCAGTATTCGCAAGTAATACACTTTTGCAGCGCCAAAATTCCCCTGGTGGTGACTTTTGGTACTATTTTTTATTGTAGAAATCAAAATCCCATGGTCTGCTAAGTACGCCCATGAAATTTGGCGATGTTTCGTCCAATACTTCACTTGCTAGAGGGCTGTGAACACCTCACGTTATTTTATAACCACCCTGTACTTTAACAGATTGATAGCAATCTCAATAAATTGACGATTTTTGTGCTTGCAATATGTTCAAGGTTTGCTACCATATATTTTTCTATTTAAAATGTACTCAAACTTGTCTTTATGCGGCCTTTTTTTTTGTGCGATTTTGCTGTAACTTTTGCTGCAAAAATTATTTTTACAGCTGCTCGTGAAATTTTGAACGATTTTTTTTTTAATGTGGTACCACAGAAAAATTCCACAGCACAAAAACTGTTTTGAGTGTACCGAAAATGAAATAGTCAAGTGGCTTAAGGTTAGTTATTTTATAGACCAGTTCTAGTTACCATTGAGAAACGGGATCAAGCGAAGTTGACGAGGCCAACCAGTACACAAAACTCGATGTGCAGATTAAATGAGACACGTTTTAATCTAAACACTCACTAATTGCAATGATGTGTAAGTGCTAACACTGATTTCTTTGCAAACTGATTTTAATTCTCTTTTCTTTAAATTCCTGTTTTAAATCTTATATTCCTGATTATTGTTGAAAGCTCTGTGCTAAATTACGAACTGAAGCGTAGCTGTTAAAAATATTTTAACACTAATGGGGAAGATTTAAAAATCAGTTGAAAAATTGTATGGGTTTATACCATAGGTTTTTTAAATGCAAAATTTGATAAATAGTTACACAAGCAAGTAAATATTTACAAAACAAATATATATTTTAAAATATTCATTAAAATGTTTAGTCTAATCTGTTTGATCTCTTTTTGAAAGAGAAGACACGCATTCAATTTGCTGAGCAATTTTGCGCTTGCATTATTTTCAATTGATAAAAGGAAATAAATCTAATTTTGAAATTAGTTTCGCACTTCTAGGAAAACAAACTTTCGGCTGGAATTTAATCAACTCTTATAGGGCAGTGAATCGAGCGAAATCATTGGCAAAGCATTCATTCAATTCAGAATGTGTCTCTGGAGAATGTGGCACTTGGAAGTACATATCGCGGCTGTTCATTCCGTCGCAGAAAAGTAAAACAGAAAACAACCCCAGAAATCGAACGATAACACAGTCAGCGAGAACAAAAGAAGTGAAAGAAAGAAGTGGATAATCAGAACCGACAAACTGAATAATTCCGTACTTTAAAGTGGTTCGAGTAACACTGATCAATAAGTTTGAAGGACTTTTGCAGAGAAATTGGCTGGTAAAATATTATCTTCAACCAAGCAAGAGAAGTAAAAAGGAAAAGATTTAGAGTCAGCGTCTTTTATACGCCAAAATTACATTACGATAAAGCGTTGGATTTTTATAGTATATATTTCCTAACTTTGCAGGGCGTGTTGTTACGGGTTTCAACTTTTATCGAATTTGCCAGGAGGGTTTTATTTATTTTTAGTGACACAAAGTTTTCAACAAAGCAGAAATGAACTCGTTTTGAAGTTTCAAAGTAAGAGTAAAGTTTATTGAAAATTGAATGCAGAGGCATAAATTTTCTAATGCACATTTCGCACACTTTTTATGGGATTACCACAAATACCTAACTAATAATTGAGCAGTGAGAAGCAAGGGGATGTACATAATTGGATAGTTTCAAGTTTTTAGTAAAACACGTTTAGAATTCCAGTGCTAGGTAGACTTAAATTGAAAAGTTTTTCTAAATAAAGCTGTATGGCAGAACCTAGGTTCACCTACCATTTGTTCTGGTTATATAAAAATTTTAAATTTGGCACTTACATCCCTTTACTTCTCACTGCCACAATGGACCTGATGTGTTGGTTAAAAAAATAACGAAGTTGATAGTAATATTCTTCTAATGGGGGCTGCGTTCTAACGCTATTTAGCCTTTAGCAGACCTAGTGCGATCCCCCCGATGCGGCATGCAGTTTTTCATTTGCCACCATTAAGGCGCGGATGTCAGTGGCATGGATAATTTTGGGGGCCAGTTTCCACCAGACGGAAGCACCTGGGCTCTCTTTGATGCGAAATTGCACTAGGAACTTAATTTTGCCGAGGGAGTTTTAAGCTAAACGGTTACCCAAGGGATCTTTTACATGCCGCATAAGCATACGAGATGGGCGCTGATGATTTTCTGCATCTCGAAAATCCACCGACTGGCCACCCCAGGTCAGAACCTGGGTCCACGGCGTAGAAGGCCCGCACCTGACCATCACGCCACCAGCAATCGTTGACAGTAATATAAACCAGTTTGATTATTCTAGATATTAAGAACTGATCGTTTTAACCATTACACACTTTCTGCTAATATAAGTGAAACAAAGAAAATTCTTCAAGCTGCCAATAGTCTACACCGAGCTGTTTATTCGGGCACCATTATCACGCAAATATTTTTGAAGCTCGAAACTAGTCTTACCAAGTCTTTTTTTACTATTTTCAATAAGAAATGCAGCGTGTCCGGCTCATTAATCTTTTCCAGCTACAGTGGTGCATCCGCCGAGGCAAAAGTGAACCAATCAAATTTTAAGTTTAAAATTTTATTGTTCTAACCTAGGTTCATTTTACGGTTTGTCGCAATATCACGTTGCTTAAGTGGAGTGTTTTCAAGAAGAATAAAAAGATATAATCGTTTTCTGGGTGATGAATGGAATTTAAAAATTGCTTAAAAACAAGAATTTATGGCATGACACAGAAAGTTACCGTCCCAAACCAGGGCAAAGGCAGAACTACGTATAATATGGCTCAGTCATTTCCTATTTCAGACTTTTGAGCCCATAAACAAGGATGAAAACTGCAGTCTCTGGATAAGATACATGGGCTGTTGGTATATTGCATGAATGACTTACCGATTTTTCACTCGACACAATACTGACAAGCACTTACAGGATGGAAAATTTTGCAATAGTATAAAATGCTATACCAAATAACACACATAACACAATTAAATACGCAATAGAAAAAGCAGCTAGGCTTTGATTTGGCTAGGCTATTACCAACCATAAAATAAAACATACCCTCCTGTTCACCTTAATTACCGTTAGGGTGTAGAGAAAAAGTACAGCGTTAAAAAAAAAAAAAAAGCACAATCATTTTCTGTGCTAACTTAGACCTAGTCTATGCGCATCAAGTGTTTCTTTGTGCTATGTATCCTTGTTTATAAATCGAACTTGTGATAACAGCAAACACACATCAAAAATCGACAAATGTGTGCCTTAGATGTTGAGTTTTTCAGAAAAACCACCTGAAAATTCCAGACTTAGAGGGAATCCAACAGTCGCAGGTGGCGTAAATCCAAGCACACTAAATCATGCTTGAATATACATTTATATAGTAACGCTCGAATCATTTGAGGCTGAAACATCTCAAATGATTTGAGATTCTACTGCATCACCTGTCGCAACGTTAAAGGCAAAAGTAAAGAAACTCATGTGGTGTATTTCTGAAAAAAATAAATAAAAATAAAAAGTTTTATTTCATGTAACTGCTGTGCCGGTACATTTAGAAATCAAGCAAAAATTAAATGCAATAAGTAAATAAATAAAATAAAATGAAATAATAAAAATAAATGTTTGAATTTAAATTTAAAATAAAATTAAAATGAAAATAAAAACTTATTTTTCTTTTAAACATAAAAATAACATTAAAATTAAAATTAAAGTTAAAATTAATGTTTAAATTTCAATTCAAATCGATATTGAAATAAAAATTGAAATTGAAGTTTAGGTTGAAACAAAACTTGAACCTGTTTTTTACGGGTTGAACGGTGTGAAATCAAAGATTGCATTTTAAAAGAGCAACAGCACGTGTAAAACTGGCTGATGAAAGAAATGAAAAAAATGCGAGGAAATACTTGAACTCCATCACATAATAAAAAACGAGCTGATGTGTGCATCACATGACTTCCTTTTACTCCAATTTAATATCATTTTCTCATTATTGGCAGTTTTAATATGATTCAATAGTTTACTCTCTAAATATCACCATCAGTGGCCAAATTTAAATCAGATTTAAAAAAAAGGTTAAAAAAAATCGCCAAATTTGTCGCCAAGTTGGCGAGTTTTCAGGAGAGGTTTTTTTTTTAAGATGTAAAAGAGTACTTCTTACTCAATTTTTTCTCTTAGGTCGTCCTTTTATTTTTAATTTGACGGAGGAGGGAGATGGGGTTGTAACAAAAAAAAAAAAAGCAAAAACAGTTTTTGTATTTGCTCAGCATTTTTTTTTTTTTTTTTTTTTTTTTTTTGTGTAATAGAATCAATACATATTATTGTGATAATTCGTGAAAAAACATGCGAAAAACATTACAAATTAAAATTCTGAAATTTCTAAAATTATTTAAAATATTAGTTTTAGTATCGTATCCATAAGTCCTCTGATGATTTCATATCCTTTAAAACATTTTTTAACAGAATTTGAATTTGTTAGAACGTAAGAAAAAATAGAATATTTTAAAATTGAACGAATATTAGTTATTTTAATTTGATTACCTATGATCAGAAATTGATACAAAGATTCATACTTAAAAAGCATTCGAGTCTTTCTAAACAAATTATATTACTGAGTAAAAACGACAACAGCGTGCATAAAGTACAAACAAAATAATAAAATAGAGTTAAAAGCTCAGCAAACAGCTGTTTCGGGGTTGTCATATGCAAGCCCCTTCATCAGTGCAAAAAAGAAGAACGAAAAGTCCACACAATGTAGACCGAACAACAAATGAACAAAAATGGAAGAAGCAAATTAAATAGACATGGAAACCGGAAACACATGCGTCACAGAACAGCAACGACACCTATAGTGCAGAAGAACGTCACAAACAGAAAAAAAGTTTTAAAGATAAGATTTCAAAACATTGGGGAAAGGGGGAGTACTCGACAAATCATTAACTATAGAAGCAGAATTTTTCCAAATGTAATAGGATTCCCAAAAATCTAAATCATAAATCCAGGAATACCCATGAATAACCTTGGTAGAAGAAAAATCGAAAATATGATATGAAGACCAACAGTGTTGTGCAATCGAGGAACGTTTTAAATCTTGCTTCTTGACATCAATTTTCATGTTACGGAATTTAAGAGAAAGTCGGGTCTGTCCTACGTATGTCATTCGACACTGACAAGAAATACTATAAATGCCCCATCGGTCAAGTTCCGCAACCGGGTGTTTTAGTTGCGAAAATTTATGTTTGTTGACAGGGGAAAATGCAACTGAAAAATTAAACTCTTTTAAAATTCTTGCAGTTTGAAGACTGATTCTTGGGAAAAAAGGGTAAAACAACCAAATTAGAATAATTCATCTTAGACCGTGCTTGATTTTTCTTAGTTAAATTGATAAGTTTTCTGTATGGTGTCAATGATGTCAATTGTAAACCCCCGATACAATGCAACACTTTTTAAATAATTCAATTCTGCAGCGAGTAAATTGGAATTAGAACAAATCGTTAAAGCCCGGAAAACAAAAGTTCTGAATGCCGCTAATTTTTGTTGAGGGGGATGAACAGTTAATTTATGTGGGGGAAGAGTGACTGCATTTTTTACAAATTATATTACTGAAAAATTATATTTATTACATGAAATTCTTTATAAACGTGCATTGAATCAGTGGTGGAACTGAGGGGATGGTCGTGGGGTCATCCCATTAACCGTCGACAATAGTATCCATTCACATTGTACTCAAGCACTTTACGAATGAAATGTAAACAATTTCAGTTGTATTTTTAATTCTTAAATTATTTTTGAAATCAAATATTTGAAATACTACCTATTTTCATTATTCATTGAATTAATTAATAATTATACCTCTTGAGGGCATTATTCATGTTCCATTTGGAGCTTTTTATTGACACCCAAGCATTATCAGAAATATTTCGTACCCAAAACTGTTGGTTTGTTCATGGAGGGGGGGGGGGGCATTCTTCAGCATGAACCCCCATCCAAATAATAGTCTGTATCTGCCCCTGCATTGGATATCTTGAAATGTTGCTTCTAAATTATCAAATCAAAAGCAAATACATTTACGGAGCATAGCAAATTTAATTTTAAAAAAAAGGGTTTTTTTTATGAATCGCAAGTCTTGCTCCAGAATCGCAGAGACTCGAAAGATAAAATTGATACTGACGTTAGATAACAAGCGCAAAAATAGGAAAGCAGAAAAGCGAAAGAAAAGAGAGAGAGAGAATTTCAGACCGGCAAACTGAATAATTTCGTCACTAAAGTGCTTGGGGTTTCAATGATCGATACATTGCAAAGGCTTGAGAGAAAAATCGATGGGTAAAATATTATTATCCGCATTGCAACCAAAGAGAAAACATTCGAAAAAAAAAAACGATGAAATCCGAAGTCACCATCTGTTATTCCTCCCCAAATAGTGTTACAGTTACGGGATAGACATATCAGGCCTCATTTTATAAACTTTTAAAGTGTAGCGCGAAATATATTTTAAGTTCCCCCGATGTCGAAAGAAGCGAAGATCCTGCTGTTTTAAGTAACAAAAGCTGTATGCTTGATAAACTGATCAATGCAATAAATATTAATCACAAAATGGGAAAAAAAAAAATAAAACAGTTTTCGAAAAAAAAAAAATCCATCAAAGAATGGGCATCTATGTTCGATGTTCAAAAGACCCAATAGCATCATTTTTTTTTCTTCCAGCCTTGAATTGCCAACTATTTATACACTAGAAAATCGCCCGTCAAGCTATGAAGGGTGAGCACTGAACATTGCTTCTACATTTGAGCGACGCCATTGCCTGTTTGGCGACATTTTGATAGTTCAAATTTTAACCTTAACTCCAGTGGATTAACCCTAAACTCCAGTAGATAGCGTTCCTTCTCCTAAAATGACAGTCTTACCTGTAAAACAGTAAAGATACCGGATCCAGTTCAGCCTCGTCAAAATAAAGTTTTTCCCTGCAGGTCAAACATTGCCAAAAAATATTAACAAATTATCATACCGTGGAACAAGTTTCATTGTTGAGGACGTCAGGAACGTAACTCGATCATTTGCTATTATATTTATGTGGATTATTGAAATTTGATGCATTTTTTCTTCTAACTACATAGAGAGTCAAAGGCCCTGAGTTTTTTTTAAATAATAATTAGTATTTTTTTACTTTAAATTGATTTTTTTGAGCTAAAAATATCACATAAATTGTCTAAGAGAATAATATGGGGCATCCGTGGCTCAGTGGTAGAATATTCGCCTGATATGCCGGATGTCGTATGGTCGATTCCCACCTGTGCCATAAGGCCATTTCCTCTCCTTAAGCTCTAATATTTGTAAATACATAAAGAAGTCTAATCGCTGCAGGTCACGGCACCCAACCATACTAGTTGCTGTTGTCGTACGCCAGCTTGGCTGGCAATTTGGGGCGCCCTGCTTCAATTTTCCAACTGTACCGTAATTTGGTGTGAAGTCGACTTCTACAGTACGCACATGTCATAAGGAGCCGTTTATAGGGTAAGCAACCATTCATAACATAACAACACATTCACACTAAGAAAGTACAAGGACAGGAGAGAAAAAGTTCGTCCATGTCCGAGCAGGGATTCGAACCCAGACCTTCCTGCCGCAGTCAGATATCTCTGACGACTATATGAACACGTATACAATAGCAATAGATAGACAAAAAAAAATCTAGCACTTCTTAGATGTTTGCAACACGCAAAGGAAATGTTTTTGATGAACAAGATGAAATGCGCTCCTAGTTTCTCAATTAACTAAGGAGTTACATTTAACGAAAATCCTAGGTTTAACTCAGTTAAAAAATTAAGCTGATTAGCAAATTGTAACTGCACCACCTTCATGGATCACTAATTTGAAATGACTTTTTGAACTTTGGTTACGATCATTTGGATAAATTTAAGTCCTATATTTGGAGAGGAAATAAGAGAATTGTATTTACTTTAAAAGAGTTTTGTCAATTATTTTGGGGATGGGGAATTTTTATTTAGCTAAAGTAACTTATTATTATTATCATTATTATGATTTATCTTTGGGAGATGAGGATTTTTTTTTTTTTCGAATAGTAATACGAACTTGAATTAAATTCCTTCCTTTCGGAATGGCAAGGAGTCTTTATTTTGTTGAAATTATGATCTGAACTTCGAGAAAACTCTTTTTTCAAAAATAGGGAAGGATGAACTTCATTTTCTTTGAAATGTAATGCTTATTTAACCTTCTTTTAGGCATGGGAAGTTGATTTCCTTTTTGCTCTAATTGTGATGCGCTCCTAAAAAATAGGACAGGCGATAAATCCAGAGGAGACTGGATATTTTCTGAGTAACCATTGATGACGACGCTAATGTTGCCGTAAGTTTTAGTTGTTAAACCGTTATCCGTAAAGAAAATGTTCTGTATTACTCATTTCTTATTTCTTGGAGTATATCCTTATCCGGTGTATAATTCAAAGACACATTTCATACGTCCCGTTTATATTCGCTCTATTTGTTTACACGAAGATGAAAAAAATCATTGATGCTGTTTTCCATACTAATGAAAGTCAGTTAGATATTAAAAATCAGTAATATAATCCAAAAGAAATGCACAACTTCGTCATCACACACACGCACACCCCCCCCCCTCACACCCACACATGTGTGTGTATGTGTGAATATATATATATATATATATATATATATATATATATATGTGTGTGTGTGTGTGTGTGTGTGTGTGTGTGTGTGTGTGTGCGTGTGAGTATTTATGTTTTTTCTCCTGTTTTTCCCT
This sequence comes from Uloborus diversus, assembly GCF_026930045.1. Classification (NCBI taxonomy): domain Eukaryota; kingdom Metazoa; phylum Arthropoda; class Arachnida; order Araneae; family Uloboridae; genus Uloborus; species Uloborus diversus. The sequence goes on along the minus strand of NC_072737.1, from coordinate 75,736,793 downwards.
AGTTTTACTTATTTTATTGTTTTTATATCAGACATCAATTATTTTTTGCATAATCCCGAATAAATAACACTGTTCTATTTTTTCAGCGTGAAAACACAAAAACACGCATTTCTTTTTTTTTACATTTTACATTTTACATGCCTCTTGCACAAATAAAAATCAACTAACCATTACATTTTTTCATGATGGTTCAGAGAAATAAAAGCTATAAAAAATGAATGAGACATATAAAAAAAATACATAAAAATAATTTATTCTCATCACATTTGTTATTTTGTTTACCTGCGCGGGCACAAGAGTTGGGTAAGATAGGAAAACATGCGTTTCCAATTTGAAATCAATTTTGCTTTCGGTAAATAGTGCTGCTAGATGATTTGTTTCGCATTAAAAATCAATTTCGACCAAGTAATGGGATTGTCGGAAAGCCCATATTTCGAACAGTTGTTTTGCATTTAAATTTGAATCGGATGCGAAACATTTGAATCCAATTGCTACACGTTGCCTCCTTTCTTTTGTATTAGTTATTTTTTTCCCTTCTTATATTTCCGTCAACATAGTCTGACCGTGTACTTGAAGAAACAACATACGAAAGACGATGAATAGACTCAGTCTGAAGTTGGTATTTAAATAGTGTTTAGATATTAAAGGCTTGAGAAAGTTCAAAAATTGTTTTTAAATTTATGTGAAAAATATGATTTTAGAAAAAACTTTTGAATAAATTTACTGTTTGCATTTCAAATGTTGGTTCATGGAGTGAAAAGCATCCTTGCCTGAGACAATTTTTTTTTTCCTATTATGATTTCAATAAACTTTTAAAGTCTAAGTTCTTGGGTTACTTTGAAAAGGGTAAGTAATCTGAAGATCGCGAATATTTTGAACGATAGGTTGTTTGTGAGTTCCAAAAGATATCATTCTGAAACCATAATAATGAGACAAATTACTAAGACACGATATTTTTTGAATTTAACATACATATTTGGTGAATAAAAAGAAATTTGTTGTCACATGCAACTTAATGTAGACACTAACAAGAACAGTTGAACTTACTACTACTACTAATATTAATAATATAATAACTGCTATTAATTCTTTTATTGTTATTTTATTAATTATATTATTTTATTTTACTTTTCATCATCATTATTATTTTATTGTATTATAACTATTCTTATTTTAAAAAGAAGTCATGATGAAAAACTGGGTTTCCCGTTTTTGTATTAGTCACTTATCTAGCACATAAGACAATTTTAGTTTTGGATATGGATAAGTCACATTGTCTGTAAGGCATCGCATTTATTTATTTTTATATACAGTGCTTGTCAAATTATTAGACTAAAGGTTTTTTTGTTTTTGTTTTTTGTACACTATTTGTACTAAAATACTGTTTATTTTACTGATAAAGTATAGTACATACTGTACACTGGTTGTTACGTTATTTTAACATAATTTAATGTTTGCAGGTGGCAGCACTGTCTGCTTTGTTTATGTTCTGTGTTTATCTACCTACCAGAAATACAATCTCAATCAGCTTAAACAGTTCACTGGTTCTTTTTATTAGTGTGCTCTGTTACATTTAAAGTTAGTTTTAGGTAATTAGTGAGTATGTGTATGTGAGTATATGTAATAGTGAGTATTAACATTTTTTTTACCTCCTTTTTTAAAAAGTTAAGAAATGTAGTAAACCTCATGAAAATTATGCCAAAAGGACTTAAAATGCTCATCAAGAACAAGGAAATCTATATTAAATATTAGATAATTATTTCATTGTTCGTCAATGTGTCTATAGTTATGTAATCAATAAAGAATTTGATTTTAAAACAATCTTTGTCTAATAATTTGGCCAGCACTGTATTACTATTTTTTGGATTTTTCGGTGATTTTTTCCCCCTTTTCTGTTTGTAGTTTTTTCATGCTTCGTGAGTTCTTTTCGCCCTTCATACCAGTTTTACTGTACCCACTCGTGAAAGCGACATTAACCATTAAATATTTACAACAACTGCATTAGCTTGTTGGCTTTTACACTGCATTATGAATAAGACTTTCAAGTGCGTTAAAGTTAAAAACTACTGTAGCACTTAACGTGTATGTGTATTTTTTTATATGTGTTGATTAGTATTCTCTTGCTTATTAAACGTTTACGGTGCGGTGATAACATATGTTGACTCCCGATTAGAATAGTACTTAATTGCTTGAAAGCACCTATGGCAACACTTTTTTTCACGTGTTTTATGTGCTTGTCAAATAAGGTTTCATGTTTGCATTGTGCGGTCTACGGAACTGAGTCAGTCAATTGGTTTTTTCCCATTTTTTTTTTAAATATGTTTTTAATGAAAGAGCAAGGTTGAAAACATTGGGTAATTTTCTCTTTTTTTTTTAATTTTGACTTTTTTTTTTTGCATTTAAAAAATAATCTTAAAAGACATTCAGTTGCTGTTTTCGTTTCGCTGCTGACGTGAAAAGTAAACAAACCGCAATTGTTACCAGAACGAAATTTTAAAACATCGCCAAATTTCTCCAAAAGAATGTCTTATTTATCTAGTAGTTCGCGTTCCGTTAATAATTGCTCACAGTGAAAAATTACCAAAAGGCAATATCTTGCCATAAAAGGCAATCGATTCAAGATGGCTGTCTTTACTTGTTACCTCGTTCGATGAAACATTTTGGTTTAGAAATCTGACATTTTAAAACTATAATTAAAAATAACATGTGTGGAAAATAAAAGTATTTTCTGACTGAAAGTTTTTTTTTTTTGCTTATTCTACAAATTTCAATAACTAAAACTAGTGAAGGAAAATACCCTGTATCTTTATTTTCATCTTTTACAACTTTTATCTTTATATTCCCATTTTACGTTTTAACTTGTGTTACAATCCTATTTACAGAGAAATATCAGTATTTTTCAAATTATGGACTTTTATATATATAGATATTTTTTTTTTTTGTAATATAATTATTCAATCGTCTTCAACCCATACGCATTAAATATAGGAGAAAAATCAGTGAATGGGATGGGAATATAATAGTTGTAAGATGGTAAATGATTATTTATTGGCAAGCAATCAGTAATGGGCAGTTTTGTCTTGTATTGTATATATCAAGTTTGTAATCGATAGTCCATGAGGATCGTCAGAGGGTTCTAAAAATAGCATATTTTAAGAACACTCGCCCTACATTTTTTTTTCAAACGTAAGTTTTATCTATGTTTGAAAAAAAGTCCAAAAACGAAAAAAATCACTTTTTTTTTTTTTGCATTTAAGGTTTTGAAGAGTTTTTTTTTTCTCAAATTCCTCACATAGCTGCATTTTACCCAGCTGCACGTATTCAGCTCAGCCCTTAGCATTTCTTTCGATCATATTGGTATATTTGTGAAAGTAATTACGATACTAATATCTTTTCGAGTTAATACGCCTTTGAACATAATTTTAATGTAAACTCTTAATAATAAACATTTTTCTTATCTATTCCTCAATATGGTGACCTGTCTGCCCTACGTGATGGAAACCAGATACGGAAAAATATTTAAAGCGATAAACTTCAACTTATAGCTTTCTCTGTCTAAACAAACATGTTAAAAACAAATAAATAAACACATTCTAAAAATCGAAGAGAGAGCATTTGCAAATAGTATTACGAGAACTGACCTCTTCAAAAACCAGAACCCTTAACTAGTAATGCAGTAGACTATACTCATGAAACTTCCACAACTAACTAGCGTTTCTGACCACGATCAACAAAAGTTATCATCGGGATATTATCGTTATCATTATTGAATCAATGGTTTATTGAATCAACCGCTTTAATGAATCAAATTTTCAAAAACAGAATTTTCCAGCTTTATTAAATTAGCCGCTTTATGGAATCAAAACTGTTTAGAACAAACGTGATTCATATAAGCGGCGGTTACTGTATTTTTAAGTAAATTTAAATGCAACGTGTTACATGGCATATGCCGTCATCATGATAATTTTTCTAATCTGAAATCAAAAAATAAATAAGTGTTGAAATACATTTTAAAAGAACTAATTCCGCGACTCTTGAATTTCACTCCAAAGGTATGCACTGATCACTCGATTTCCGCTTTCATTCACAGACAGAAAAATTAATTTGCTTCCGTCATTCCTCCATTTCTGGGAAGATAGAAATGCTTCTTGAGAACCATGTTTCGCTGACAACAAACATATGTTTCTTTACAGAAATCCTTCGCAGAAAATCCACATTTCAGCGTCGGCCTCCTACCCGCACACTTGAATTGGCTTGGGTGGTCTGCGGCGGCTAACCCCCGTAGGGATGATAGTCCCTCCTTGAGAAGAAAAGTGCCATTGTCTGATTTCAAGAGTCTGTCATTTATTTTAGAAAGTGGCGCTCACCACTTGACGTTTGTTTAGGATAGATGTCGGCATGAATTTCTCAGCAGATGTTCTACAAAAAATCTCTGAAGGCATATTTTTCTTTTTAAATGTATGAGAATGTTTGCTTATATGGCTTTATATTCGCTATATAATTTACAGGGTGCTCGTTTTAACCTGCAATACCTCTATTTTCGCAACCGTTAGTCCAAGATGCTTACTTCCACTTGCAAAAATGTTCAAAATCAGATGCAGGGTTAAGGTATTGAATGTTTGAAGCGAAAATAAAAATGAGTCAAGAAATACAAAATTTAACTTTTTATACGGGCCCGAGGTCCCCTAAATTATGTTTGGGGAAATATTCTCCATTGAAAAATAATTCCAACATAAAAAGTTTGGAATTAGTACAACCAATATTCACCGAGATATGAAACGCAGTGTTTTGTGACTTACACTACTTTACACTCGCCGCCAATAACACCTTTTGGCGTAGAATGTAGCGGTTAACAAATGTTGAAAATTATATGTGTGCATAGAGTGTGGTTTTTCAAATTGTTCGAGGTTTAGTGGCGTGTATTTGCGTATCACGGCATAACATTTGCATTTATTTTTGAGTAGCAAAGAAAAATATAAATTACTTGTTTTTTTACTTTGAAAATCCGTCATTCTTCTGGAAAGGTGATAAGTTCCTATTTCATCTTCTGTATGGTCCCTTAAAGCTCTAAAATGGAATATATCTCCTTGAATGTTGGTCGTACAAAGGTAAAGTTTTTTGTGTCAGTAATAGTTTTCAATGCAGAATATTTCCCTAAATATAACTTAGGGGACCTGGGGACCGTATAAAAAGTTGCATTTTGTATTGTTTGTCTGATTTTTAATTTCACTTCAGCATTTCAATATCTTAACCCTGCATCTGATTTTGAACATTCGTGCAATAATAAGTATCCATCTAGGACCAACGGTTGCGAAAATAAAGGTCTTGCAGGTTAAAACGGAACACCCTGTATATTTGTACTTACTCTGCAACTATAAATATGTATAATAATATATACATTCAAGCTCGCTTGATGTAATATCGGTTAAAGGAATATCCCCTTCCTAATGTAATTCATTTTAATGTACCAAACCCAAATGATTTGTCATCTTCATCCCAAATATTGGAATGTATTAGAATACCTTTTTGGAGAAAATTGTTTATTACATTAAGCGGGCTTGACTGTACATTGAGAAAGAGAGAGAGAGAGAAAGAGAGAAATTTTAAATTTCCCCGTACCGGGACAACAATAAGAAATAGTTCAATCCTGGGTCATGATCAGTTTTTATGGAAAAAAGGATGCTGCAAAATTGGAGTTAGTATGCATTTTCATAAAAAAATAGAAGAAAAAATTTATATCAAACAACTGAATGAGTGTTAGATGCTGTATTATTAATTTATTCAATAATGATGACTTCATTGAGCAGAAATTTGACTGCCTGAATATCCCGAGGAATAACTGAGGGATATATTTTCATATGCAATAGTCTGTCCACTCGCAATTTTCTCTACTTTTAATGTCTATCTCTCAACACGCATTGCGAAAAATATCTTCGCTTATGCAGTTGAGCCCGCTCATTGGAATATCGGATAACAGAATATGCCGCTTAATGTGAAAAAAAAAAAAAAAAAAAAAAAAAACTGTAGTACACTGTTGATGTGCTTTATTTTTATCCCGGATAATGGAATATCCCGCTTATTAGAATAATTTTTCGTGGCAAATTGCCTATTCCACTAAGCGGGCTGGACTATACAGGGTGCTCCGTTTTAACCTGCAAGACCTTTATTTTCGCAACCGTTAGTCCCACATGTAAACTTCCAGTTGCAAAAATGTTCAAAATAAGATGTAAAGTTAAGATATTGAAAGTTTGAAGTGAAAATAAAAATGAGTCAAAATATACAAAATGTAACTTTTTATTTGGGCTCCAGGTCCCTTAAGGTATATTTAGGGAAATATTTTCCATTGAAAACTATTGCTGACACAAAAAAACATGACATTTGTGAGACCAAAATTCAAGGAGATATTCCATTTTTAAGTTTTAAGAGACCATACAGAAGATGATTATACAGGAACTTATCGCCCTTTCAGAAGAATGAGTTTGTCAAAGTGAAAAAACAAAAAAAACTTAGAATTTATATTTTTCATTGCTGTTCAAAAATAAATGCAAATGTTATGTCGTGATACGCAAAAACACGCAACTAAACCTCGAACAATTTGAAAAACCACACTCTATGCACACATATAATTTTAAACACTAGTTAACCTCCATATTTTCCCCCAAAAGGTGTTATTGACGGCGAGTGTAATGTGGTGTAAGTCACAAAACGCTGCGTTTCATATCTCGGTGAATTATGGTCGTACTAATTTCAAACTTTTTGTATTGGAATTATTTTTCAATAGAGAATATTTAACTATATATAACTTAGGAGACTTGGGGCTCGTATAAAAAGTTAAAATTTTTATTTCTTGATTCATTTTTATTTTCGTTTTAAACGTTCAATGCCTTAACAGTGCATCTGATTTTGAACATTTTTGCAATTGGAAGTATGCATCTAGGATTAACGGTTGCGAAAATAAAGGTCTTTCATGTTAAAGCGGAACACCCTGTATATATAGCATTCAACAAATGTTGACTGTTTTAACGAGTCAAATTTGTAATTGACTAATTGTTTAGCACTTGAACTGTTTACTCGCCTCACGATGGCTATAAGCAAACTCTTTCAATTCTCCATCTATTCAAACTATCTCTTACAATCTAAAACGAGGGTCGTATACGTACTTATGAATTATATTTATAATAATTAAACTCCATTTTAGTTTCAAGACGTATACTAAAGTTTACTCTTTTACAAGCAAATGCTTGCACTCCCATAAATTAATTCTTTTCTCTCCATTTATCACTCGACATGAGTGGGAAATGTCTTTGTGTTCTTGTAAATTGCTCTGAAAAATGAAATAAACAAATACATAAATATTTTTTTCATAAAAAAAGTTTATATTTAATCTTATAAATATCTATACTTTATTTGAAAAGAAGTTCGTCTGAAAGCTTTTAACTCAACTATTTTACGTACACAAAAGTATCAAGATACCGTCTGTATCAAATCAGCTTTTGGTAAATGGATTTAAAAGAAAAGAAGATCCGTTTAAATAGTTCAAGCCCACTGGTAAACAGAAGATTAAGATTTCAAAGCTTGGATCAGTCAATACTTGGAGAAAACTCCCTTGGCCTCGAGGCGAGAGGGTGTTTCGACTGCTGACAGTGATTGTTTGTGAAAACATATCAGAAGGGAGTACTTTTATTTTAAGGCGAGGATAGTAGAGAATTTTCTTCTTATAATGTTATAACGGTGATGCAATAATAATAATAATAGTAATAATAATAATAATAATAATAATAATAATAATAATAATAATAATAATAATAAATAATAATAATTTTCTGCGATTGAATATTTTTAGATGCGCGAAAGATACAAATTATCTGAGGTAGTGAGAAGGAAAGGAATATAAGTTAAAAAAACAAATATTTGGAGAGAAACAGTACAAATAGTAGATGGACCTCTCCTCTGCCTAGGGCAAGATATAGTCGATAGTACGTGTGAGATATCTTTGGTACTAGTAGCCCTAGTAGGTGCTACTCAGCTGCTGTACAGCATGATTTAGATTTTTTTTTTTTTAACGAAAGCCTTCCTTGGATCTGAACTTTAAACGCGATTTACTCGAAACTTTAACTAGTCCACTTACATCCCTTTGCTTCTCACTGCCTTATATGCAAATATGTCATCATATTGTCAACGTAGGGTACATGAACCTATTAATGTAAACATACCTTTTTTTGTGAAAACAATCAAACACTACCGATTGGTAGAGTTTGGTAATGTTACTACAGAAAAGTGCAAACTAAGTAGTTTTTCGAAGACTACACATTTATTCTCAAGAAAAGCCTTGGATTTCATTAGGCAGAAATTTTTATTTGTTCTTTTTGGATCAGCAACTCTTAGAAACCAAAGTGTGTTCTCACAACTGGCTAAAATAATTCAAGCACACTATTCATGAACAGCAGACAGCGGTGCTGAAATTGCCGCAAACCTTTGCATGCTTTTACTTAAAGTTTTTTCAAGCTTTAAAACATGGAATTAAGTTAAGAAATTGTTTCGTTGAGCAATCACATTGCTGATTATTCTCATTTAACGTTTTGATGTTCCTATGATTTTATTTTCCCCCGCTTCCTTCTGCAGCACCACCGTCGACCGGCCTTACGATGCTGCTCCTCTAGCGAAAATCGTCTTCAGTTTACGTCCATATCCTACACACGCACACAGGCATGCATGCATACCTATACACACTTACAGGCATGCATGCATACCTATACACACTTACAGGCATACATGCACACCTACAAACACATACACACACACACACTTACCCACACACTCATGCCTGCACACAGACACAAACACACACGCCTACATACACACGCACACGTGATTGCGAAAAACATAATTTGAGTTCAAGATGTCAATATTCAAATCAATTATTATTTTTTTTTTATTCTCACTTAATTTAAACTGTAAAGTACTTGAAAAATGAAACTTATCTAAGTAGAAAATATAATTTATTATTTATTAACGTATCATATACAAGGCCATTTCACGAAAAACAATCATTTTGTCTCGCACGTGGCGCCTCACATATGTCATTAAAAATAATGCTTTAAAATATCTATGAACAAATTTAACTAATTATAAACTTATGTAAGATTTTTTAAGCAAAAAATTTGTCATTACCCTTTAAAATTATTACTTTTGAATGAAAAACATGTACTCTCACGTGCGGGACGAAGGGTTGACTGTTTCGTGGAATGGCCTTACAGAGCCTTAATTCAATGAGCTTTAAATTCACCTAAGTTTGTTTTTTTATAAAGTAGCACTCCAGTTGTTTGCTCTTTGATTATCTGAGCAACTCATAACATAGTTTTGCTTGGTCCGTATTACCTTTAAGAAAAACTGAAAAGGTCTAAATTTACTAAAAAAGCATTATTCAGCATTAAAAATCACACTCAGCATATCTCGACTTTTAGTTTTGTGTACCTTTTGATCAGTGGTTGAAAGTAGTGCGCTACAAGTAGCGTCTGTAGTAGCTACATTTTTTAGTAGTTTGTAGTGTAGCACACTACTTTTTAAAAAAGTAGTGTAGTGAGTTGTTCAATACAAAAAAATAGTACTTAGTAGCAATTTCTGGAAACTACATTTAAATAAACTAAAAGAAAATAAGGTTCAAACGAATTTGCCTGTCGCAAATTTTACACAGTGCATCAGCGGATGCAATAAGAAACAAGACGCATAAAAATATGAGCTGACCTCAGGCATATCATTTTGAAGCCATACGTTCTATCTGCTTGATGCCATTAGTTTGTTTGCCATAGTAATTTTCACATTTCATCTATATTTATAATGAATAGAGCTTGACTTAAAAAGAAAAGTACTATATCAATTCGCGACAACTGCCCTGGTTGCCGAGAATGTCCCGTTGATGAACGTTTTAGATTTCAAAGAGATAATTGTTCTAATTCTGTAAAAGCACTTCTTTTTGCAAAAACTAAGATATCGGTGTGATTTTGCGAGTTGAAAATTTCATGAATTTTATATAAACAGACCGAATGTTGAAAAACAGAAAGATTTCGCGAGGTTTAAAGTTTCCTAATTACGACGGGCACGCGAAAGTAAGTGCTTTTACAGTATTCACCAAATAAAGAAAGCTACTGTAAATGTTATAGAAGAGGATGGTATTGAAATGCTGTGGCCAGATTAGAAGAAATACGAGCATTACAGTGTTATATAAGAGTATGATAACGGACATTTTTGGAGGGAAAAAAAAAAGAAACAAGAGATAATTCTTAGTAATGTTCTATGTTCAGATGAGTTAATCTATCAACCGAAACCTTCTTCTTTCAATCTCTTTACTGTGTATTTGGGTGTCCCAAAAAAATCGAAATTTGGTTTTCTAAGTCGCACACCCTCTTATACTTTTTCTTTTACTTCAAAACAACTGTAAAAAAATTTCATATAATTTGAACAGCGGCAACCAGTGCTGACTTCCATCTGAAAGTGTGAATCAGTACTTGTAATGTTAGGTAAAAACATTTTTTTGGAAACTCGAAATTTCTGTTGAAATTTTTGCTCCGCCCGACTGTGCACGGTTTACCTGGAAAATAAAAGTTATGCCAAATGCGCGTATTCAACAATTAGGCTTTTTTTTTTTTAATCTGCAAAATTTCCGATAGATTGCTGGAAAAAAACCAGAAAGGAAACATTTTAAATTTTCTGATTACAGGAAAAGTCTCAAAACAAAAGCAAAAATTTTATTTATATTCGAGAAAAAAGTGGCAACATATCTTTCTTCTCAATAATTTTCTACAAATTATTCGCTAGAGATTTTAATAAAAGCATTGTTCAACAAAGACCGTGATCAACAATGAATTTCTAATTGAAAGCTTACCTACATTTTAGCACGAAATTAGTAAAAACAGTTATAATTCACGTTATAATTACCTTGGAACATTGGAACAAATGTTATCTGATGCAGAAAAAATAGCAGTTTCTATGGATATTTTATTCTAATTTTTGCGAGAATTTTTTGACCTCATATGAGAGAAATGCCATTTTCGGGTCCTGAAACTAAATTTTGAACGATTCTGTTCCTTTCTGGTGCTAGAAAACCCTTCTACGTTCCTTCTCGGTTGCCCAAGTACCTCCCTGCCAAATCGAGATCTGACGAAAACTGAATTTGTGTAGGAAACATATGTACATGCATATATTCTGCCGTGTGCAGGTAAACGGCAGTATCTGCAGAAATAGGTTTTCGAGGTATTTGAAGAAATATGTGGTGGTTTCAATACTAACAATAGGAAAATGCTGGAATTAGACGGTTTTTTTTTTTTTTTTTGCGTCTTTTTTTCAACGGAAACCAAATAAAAGCGAGCTTGTGCAATAAAGATAACGTACAATAAATCACAAATATGCAAAATAAAAAATTTGCAGTTACAGCTCTTTACATGCACACGGCAGTATACACCCATATATATATATATATATATATATATATATATATATATATATATATTAGGGTGGTTCGAAAAATCGTTTTTTTTTATTTTTTATTTCGGAATAGCGTTACCTCTCAAAAGATGTAGTTTGTTATCCTCAATCAGGGAAAAATATAAAAGAAATTCTAAGTCTCTCAATTCAGCCTCATGTGCTACATCTTCAGTTCGCACATGAGGCTGAAAGTTTGAAAAAAATACTAAAAATTGAACTGTTCAAAAAAAAAAAAAAAAAAAAAATATTAGTTTTTATATTTTTGTAATGCAACAGCCAAAAATTGTCAGTATATAGCGTAGTTTGATCTAAAAAAAATATTTTATAGCCTTTACATAAGAGCTTTCGTTTGCGCACTCGCCTTAAATTGAGCTAAAATCTGCTGCTCAATCTAAGGCGTATGCGCGAACGAAAGATCTTATTTAAAAGCTATAAAAAGTTTTTTAGGTTCAAACTAGGCTTACTGACAAATCATATCAAAAAAACAAGGTTTTATTATTTTCTGAAAATTCAATTTTTGACGTATTTTTTCGAATTTTCAGCCTTATGCGCGAACTCAAGATGTCGAAGCAGAATTTTTTTTTTTAATTTTTTCCCAATTGAGGACACCAAACTACAACTTTTATGAGTCAAATCGATTCCGAAATTTAAAATTTTTACGAGCCGCCCTAATATATATTAAATATATATATATATATATATATATATATATATATATATATATATATATATATATATACATAATTATATTCTCTGTTTCATTTATATAGATTTATAATGTAGATACAGATTACGTTTCTCAAAAGAAAGCAATTCAAAAGTTTGAGAATATTTTCAGAAATATTTTACTGCTAAAACTATTGAATAAATTTTGAACTTCTTAAAGGAAAATGTATTTGAAACTTACTTATAATATCAGAAAACTCTCTCTAAGCGGATTAAGATAAGTAGATTTTAAAGAGGCAAAACGACTTATACATGCTCGGAAATAGAATAAATCGGTGCATTTTAACATCTTTTCTTACAAAATTATTGCATTTTTCAAAGCCACAATCAGGAAAGTAATTTAATCTTAAGAATACAATTACCTAACAAATATTATTATGATGCAAAAATAATGAAAAACTACGTTCGCTAAGAGAAAGTGAGAGAGAGAGAGAGAGACACAGTAAAAACGTTTCAGTAAAAAACATGTTTCCAAATTGTTACTTTTTCCTCCACTTTATTATTATTATTTTTTTCATTTATTACGTTTTTATGCTTTTAAAGTTTGTACATCAGAAACAGGAAACTCAATAATATAATGGTGGTTCTAAAAAACTCGATAAATCTAAGAAAAATTCATTATATTCCTTTTAAAAAACGTACACTTCAAAATACAGTATCTTTCTTTTAATTTAGGATATAGTATTCATTACTTCAAGTTCACAAAAAATTTCAAAAAGAAAAAAGGAAGAACAAAAACATTCAAATTAGCAGATTTGTTTTAGTTTTCAGAAGGTTGTTTGTCATTAAATATTCAATTAATGAAGAGTTAAACTAAGAAGTTCCAGAAGAAAATACATATCAAAGGCTATAAGTCAGGCTTTTTTTTTTTTTTTTTTTAAACTAGAGATGATAAACAAATAGTAGAACTGAAGAAATAAACAAAAAAGAAAATTAATTTGAATTCTGAAATTTTGAATTCAAATTATGTTTTTCGCAATCACGAACTGAGACAGGACCCTACTCATTGGAGTTATTGTTTCTAGGAACAGCTCCTGTCCCCCCCCCCCCAAGCCTGCCTCTCCTCCTGGGCGGTTTCGTGTGCATAGTTGTGTGTGTAAGTGTGTAGGCTTGTGTGTGTGCGTAGACCTGTGTGTATGCACGAAGGTGTGTGTATGTGTGTGAGTGTGTGAGCGTCTGTGTTTGTATGACATGGACGCCTCCGACCAGGAGAAGCGGATAGCTCAGGACCGGAGCAGCCGCACCGCGCCGCCTGCAGAGGACGGTGGGCGGTAGTGCTGCAGTGGCTTTTGGTCCAAGTTGAAAAAGGCACGGACCTCAAAAACGGACAAATGAGAACAATAAGCAATCGTGATTGCTCAAAAAAAAAAAAAAAAAGTCAAACAATAAAAGTCTTCGAACCGGAATAAGTAAAATACGTGGCGTGTTTTTTAAGTAAGGTTCGTTTAGTTTTAGACACCAATAGAGTGCCCGCATACCACAACGAACACGTGCGTCATTTACCGGCATGCCTCGGTAACAACTGTGCTCATTTTCAGCTTTAGCTCTGAAGCTAACCTGTACGGTTCTGTTCTATGCTTTTATAATGTTTATGACTAAAACACGCCCGCCGCATGTGAGGTTCGCTCAATGATACGCTTTTTGTCAGCAAGGGACCTGTCTGCTGCAGAATTTCTTTGGCAGATTTGCGAAGATTTCGCTTCCACTGAAGGCATCGAATTGTCTGTAATCAAAGAAAGGCGACCGGAGCGCTCCTCATTTTGGTCGTTGTCACAAGGACCGTATCCAGAGGGGGAGGGCGGCGACGGCCCCTCCCCCGAAACCCGAAATGTTTTGTAACGTAAAACAGAAGTTGTTGTTTTTTTTTACTTACTAATGTCAGAAAAGAAAAATAACGTTTCCGCTTATTCGGAGTTTTTTCGCCCCCTTTTTTGTTTGTTCCTTTCTTTTTTTTCTGTTTTTTTTTTTTTTTTTTTTTTTTTTTTTTTGCGTCAGTGTCGCCGGGTCCCCCAAAGAAACGGGCTCCTAGTTCCCGACTAGGCTGACATGGCCTCTTGTCGGGCCTGTTGGTAGACGTGCCCTTCTCCCCTCCCCCTCCAAAAAAAAAAAAAAAAAATAAAATAAAATAAATGCTCATATAAAATATACAGTATGCCGATTTCGAGCCAGGGACTCCCTAAAGTCCGAACCCCTAGTTTCCGATTAGGCTAGTATCTGGTTACCAAGATGTGCCAAATTCAGCTCCTTCATACATCCTGCATAAAAAATGCAAAAATAATGATTCTCGCCTTTTTGTAGGATATTTCTCAGGATAAACTTTTGTGATTCATATTTTTCCTGTTTTGCCATTTATTTAATACCGAATTCAGTATTTTGAAGTTCATTTGAGACAGTGAAATGCAAAGGGATGTAAGTGGCAAAATTAAAATTTGGAGATAACCAGTACAGATGGTAGGTGAACTTCTCCTCTGTCTTGGGGCAAGAGATGGTACTAGTAACCCTGGTACTTGCTGCTATACAGCATGATTTAGAAAAAATTTAAATGAAAGCCTACCTAGGATGTTATCTTTAAACGCGTTTTACTCAAAACTTGAAAATCTCCACTTACACCAGTTTGCTTCTCACTACCTCCTTTGTAATTTCTTGTTTTTATCGTACTTCTACTGGCATACTTATTATGTCTTAAGTATGAGAAAAATATATATAACATTTACTCTCCTTTTTTTCATTTTCGGCGCTTCCTCTGATTGAGGAAAAAAGTTGAAAATATGTTGTTTTGAGAAATATTTCGTTACATTTATTTTTAACTTAACACAGGTGTTTCTTACAAAGTTATAATCATTTTGTAAGACTGTACACTTCTGGAAAGTGCAAATAAAGTGCTTCAAATAATTTCAAATGTTCTAGTGTCTTTTAAAATTATTTAAGCTTTTGAAATTCATTGAAAAGTACTTCAATTTTGTATCTTATAAAGAAAATAAAGTATGAATTGTCCAAATGACCAGAATATTACTCTTTCGTTTTTTTCTGAATCTCTACACCATTTTTTTAAAGCATTTTGAACAATTTTTACTATAAGGCATTTGATGAAATGGGGAAGGGAGGTTGATGTTGGGAAAATGAACAAAAACAAATTACACCAAAAGCCGATATTAGCAAGTAACGTAGAATTTCCTTTTCTCCTCCCTCGCTTTTATCTCTGTTGGTTAATGTCAACGATTTGTCGAACAAGCAATTTTTATTTTGCTTGATCTTGACTTGAAAAGTTATGCAAAAGAATGCCTAACTTTTAAAAGGTTTTGTTTGAATATTTTTCTTTACATTTTTGCTGTCTGAATTACCCTTATATAAGACCTCAAAATACAGATTTTTTTACATCTACGTTTCAAAAACTATCCCGGCCCCCCTGAAAGAATGGACATTCTACATTTGACTTAAATAGCCACTCACCTGTTTTCCTTCTCACTACAAGAATAAAGAAAATAGGAAATTAAAATAAAAATAAAAGCAGCGGGAGCACTAAAAACCGTGGGTCTTAGATCTAGGAGATCTAAATGCCAAAAAACAGACCTTATGGGGTTGCACTACTAATAATGAGAATGGCAATGAATTATTGAATATGGTTGATGATAATGCTTACTTGTTTTTAAACGACAAGTCTCCTTCTCATTCCTCTTTTAGCTACTCTACTAGCAAGGCCTTAGATGTGACAGTTGTCAGTCCTGAGTTATTTCCTAAATGCAAATGGAAGATTTTGAAAAACATAGGGAGCGATCACTTGTCTATACTAATTGAATACAAATCATTTTCACGAGCGAGTGATATCAAAAGAAAATTTTGGAATTTCAAAAAAGCTAACTGGGAGACTTATCGTACTATTATATCTGAAACTATTGAGCAAACGACTTTTTCCAATGATTTAAACCAACATTGGTCTTGTCTTAGGGAGATTATACTAAAAGCAGCAAAGGTGGTTATCCCGAGAGGTAATATTAGAGATTTACTAACCATATTACACTAATATAGCACCTATACTTCAACTCCTAAAAGAGACAGACTGACCAGGGAATTGTTCGAAAATGATAATGGTTCTATTAGAACTGATCTTAATAGAAAAAACGCTGAAATTAAGCACACCTATGCCCAACACAAAAGGAAGAAATGGGCTGATATTTGTGAAGACATTGATGCCAGAGCTTCAGACACAAAATTGTGGAAATTGGCAAGAGTTTTCAACAGAGAACAACCTCAAATTGAGAAATCTAATTGTGTTTTTACTAATGACTCGAATGATTCAAACGTTCCGATGCAAGTTTTATTACAAATTATACTGTTCCTTTTTTATGTACCGTAATTTTTGGAACAAATTTTCAACTTGTGTTCATTTTAACTATTTCACCTTGCCCTAGATTTCCCCACTATATTTGTCACAATAAGTCATTTTAGTTAACAGGTTCTGAAAACTGATAAAAATTACACTGTGTGACACGATTTTTCTAACATGAATACTGCCACTTGTATTGAATTACTTATTTAATTGTAATCTAAATTGCCAAATGATATGGTTGTCTAACACGTCATGTTTCTTAGTTATAGCGTGGGGGCATTCGATGGGTTTCTTAAAAATATTTAGTAGATAATTATGCTTAGATTATATTTCAAATTTTCAGTTTTTAGCCATTTATGGTAATTAAATTTGTTATAACTTTAAAATGGTACAAATTACAAGAATTTAGTTTACATATATATACTATGCATGTTTAACAGGCCTAACTTGACACAAAGCAGCTAATTTTCGCAATCTTATTGAAAGAAAGTAAAATTTTGTCACACAGTGTTATTTTACCGCACCAAAAATAACCAACATCTTTTTCAATACAAGTTTTCAATATTTTTCACATTGAGAATAGAATTGCTTTTGCCACACTACCCTACTATATTTGTTTAAAAAAGTCGGTTCAGTTAGCAGAGTTCTGTATATTAGTTAAAGACTATTTTACAACACCAAAAGTAATCAACAACTTTTTCAATATTTTTCACATTAACGTTAATAGAACTGCTTTTAATTTTTAATACATCTAATACCACAACTTTTATAAAGTAGCAGTTAGTTGCGCCTAAAATATAGTAAAGCGAGCATCTACTTAGAACTTGATGAGGAAACTCTAGGACACTAGGCCAAACACCGCAGGGACTCCCTAAAAATTAAAATCACTAAGGCAAAAAAAAAAAAAAAGATTACACGAAAAAGATAAGTGATTTCTTAAACACGTTTGGGATTTATTTGATTTTATTCTCAAAAAAAATAATAAATAAATAAAACAAAATAAATTAAAATTTATAAATAAAATTAAATAAATCACAAAAATTAATTAATTAAATAATTTATTAACAAAAAGTTTTCAATATTTTTCACATTGATTTTTCTTGTATTAAATACGTAAATCATGTTTAAAACATGTTTGAAGTTTTTGAGAAACAGAAAATAATTAATTTGTTGATGCAGGAATTTACTAATAGTTTTCAGACGATTCCGAGAACGATGACTCTTCTTTCTAGATTTTAGTTACTCTTCGTTAATTGAATAGCAATACTCTTCAAAGGTAGCCAAAGAGCCGCATCAAAAATATTTTCCCAACAATATTTGGTGCAATGTAACAACATTCCTTACATGATACACAAAAAATTTTGAAATTAGTACCATAACACTTAGCACGAAAACCAAGAAAAATTTCCATTTCCAAAGGTAAAATATTACTTTTTTTATGATGGGCACGATTAATATCTGCTAATCAAGGAAAGCGACGCGAAGGTATTTAAGGCTCGGTCTTGGTTGTAGAACTTGCTGCCAAAGTGAAAAAAAGGGACAACTTAATTGCAGCATGTATTTTGAAAAGTGAAACCTGATGTCAGTCAAAACGGTGAATAGCAATGCTCCTCAAATATAGCCAAAGAACTGCGTCAAAAATATTTTCCCAACTATATTTGGCTCAATGTAACATAATTCCTCACATGATACCCAAAGTACTTTGATATTAGTACCATAACACTTAGCACGAAAACCAGGAAGAAATAATTTCTATTGCCAAAGATAAAATATTGCACTTTTTATGATGGGCACGATTAATTTCTGCTAATCAAGGAAAACGGCGCGAAGGTATTTAAGGCTCGGTCTTGGTTGTCGAACTTGCTGCCAAAGTGAAAAAAAGGGACAACTTAATTGCTACATGTATTTTGGAAAGTGAAACCTGATGTCAGTCAAAACGACGAGTGGTTAACTTGTGTGTCACGTTCCTCGAAGTACGAAATTCTTCCTTTTCAGGTGGATGAGTTTCAGTTATCAGATTAATTGCAATTCCGCAATAATCTTGTCATATATGTCTCATTACTGATGATGGGCTGGAAAAGCAGTTATATCTCTATTAGGTTTCATTAACTGAAATATTTGACTCATGTAAAAATAGCAGAAATGGTTATGTTGATTTGCGCTTATGAAATTCACTTTCGAAAGATTTTTTTAAAATAAAATTCTGATTTAAGTGGGTGATTAGGAGCCGATGGCCAGGCTGGGCAGTGCACAGAAAGTTTGGGGCCCGTAACAAATGACTTTTACGAGCCCCCGTCCATCTTGTTTACCCCTACGTCTCTTCATATATTTCACCAATCTCGGGCTCCCTTCTGCGTCGGACCCGAGCCGAGCTAGCAGGTGTCGTTTCTCCAACGGTGGATTCAGGGGAGGGTCAAAGGGTCAACTGACCCCCCCCCCCCCCCCCGTGGCATGAATTTTATTATTGATATTATTAAACTTCAATTTTTAGATTTGAAAAATAGATGGAATTACGTTAACCTTTTTTCTTTTTTGTTTTGGTTTTTCTGTGAGACAGAAATACCTTGCAGAAAAATCCCTACAAAAATCTCAGGGTGTCATAATTCAAAGCATTGACTGGGTTCGTTTACTGGGGCTGTTTTGAGTGTTTTCTTTATTTTCAAAAGAACAACATGTTCAAAACTTACTATAACGTATCCAGTTTGTTTGATTAATAAAATATGACTTTTGATGAAAATCCGAGGAAAAATGATCCACGGCGACCATTGAAAAAAAAATAGGGAGGGGGATTTGAAGGGGCTTTAATCTCACATTTGTGTGTGTGATGGGGGCTGGGGGTGCTCCGTAGCATATGAAGCAGTGTGCCATTCTTCTTGGGGGGATGAACACTTCTGTTTAACTGATATACTTTTTTTTATGTTGGAGGTAAACGCGGGTCATTGAAACTTGACCCCCCTTGCAAAAATTTCTGGATCCACCCCTGCCTTTCTCCCCCCCCCTGTCCACACCTCTGTGGCCAGGATGCCCTAGAGTCATTCGAAATGACTATGCTGTTTATCGTAATTCAAGTTTTCAATTTCAATCAATTATTAACATTGACGAACATTTTAAATCATTTTCCTGTTTCAGACAAATTGTCTTCCATGCATTCGCGCACACATTTTATTCGTATCAAATGCGGACTTTAAATATATTTAACGAATCAGTCTATTTTAAGTTAGTTTTTAAAATATCATCGATGGTAAAAATACTTTCATTTTAGAGAAATGTGTTTAACGGGAGGATTATGTTTTTTTCCAAAAACATTTCCGTTGCACAGTAAAATCTGTGAATGACAATATTGTCTATAACAATAAACCTGTCTACAACGATATTTCCTTTGGTCTCGGCAAAATTCTTATTTAATGTATTTTCAACCTCCCTACAGCGATAATCACATTTCTGATGCACCTGTCTATAACAATAACTTTTGCATTTTTTCAAAAAAAAAAAAAAAGAAAGAAAGAAAGAAAAAAAAACAGTGTATTTAATTATCGAACAGCTTTTTTTTTACCCTAGAAACTACAACTATAATAAGAGATAACAAAAGGTGGAAACAAAATACTAAGAAAATTAAGCACAGTTGGGGGAAAAAGCTTAACTGTACCAGCATCCCATTGATAAAGAATTAGAACTAGTTGATGGAAAGAAAAATTAGGAATCTCTTTGTTGACAATAGCTATCATTATTTTTTTAAAGACAATACTAAAAATGAACAAACTTTAACTGAGCAAAATTTTTTCTAATGCTGTTAGCAACGAATATGTCCTTGCCTAGTATGCATATAAGTTTTCCCTTCTTATTTTCAATACTTATAAAAGCTTAAAAGTGTTAAATGGTTATTAGTTTTTTTTAAATTTATCATTATACATTTATATTTTGCTGCAATTTTAAATAACTTGGATCAAGTTCAGCTTTCTAAACAAAATTCTTCTATGCACTGGATATGTAGCAGGTGGTGGCGGGAATGTTTCCGTAAATGTTCAAACTGTCTATAATGATAATCTGTTTATAGCAATATTATTTTTATCTTCTAACAGTATCGTTATAGACAGGTTTTGCTGTATCAAAAAATATTTCTGATTTTTTTTCTTTTGCAATGGGAAGTGATGCTGAGGCATGTACGAGGGCTTTTGCTTAGCCATTTTTTAAGTGATTACAGTCAGTTTAAAAATAAATATTTCGTTCCATGTGAAAACCAAGGCATGAACTTCTCTGGTAAATTCTTATTTTGCGGATTTTTTTTTCTTTTATTTTTTTTTTAAAGAAAGAAAGAAATGAGTTGTGCCGGAAAATTTTCAGTTGCTCTCACATTTAGTGACTAAATAAAAGTGTTTCATACCCAAACATTAACGGACTGATATAAAAGCTCACAGGGCATTCGTGTCGTGCGGCACATTTGTCTGCGAACGAAATGCATTACCGGCAGCTCGCTCCTGGTGACAGGTGTACGAGGTCTCCAAATTACCACACTCAATCAGGCACCGTCCGTAGGGGGTGCGCGCATCACGTGACCTCGGGGAAGATTGCACCTGGCGTCAGGGGTTGACTGATGGGCTCAGATTCCCTAGGAGGTGAAGATGGACGGAAAATGAGATAATATCTCTGGAGGCAAGAACTAATTCGATCGCCATGATTCAAAGGGGAAAGTTTCTTCTGCGATGAGTCTTCATCAGGATCATGGATTCTGGACAGAGAGAGATCGAAAAGGGTTGGATTGGAACAGAGCAAAAGGAAAGAACGTATGTTTTTATGAGGTGCATATTGTCTACAAAATTTAAGTATTGTGCACATAATGTGTATACATCGGAAAAAAAAATTGACATTGATTTTTACTTGGACAGGAGAATACGTTAAGAAGAAGAATTATCACCGGAAAAGATTTGTTGAAATCTGCCTAGTTTTTTCCGACTTCAAGCTCGGAAATAAGATTTAGACTTCTTGTAAAACATACTATCGGTTTATTAGCAATAACTAATTTCACATTTAAAAATAGTGTATCTTTTCAGCAGCTCAAATATTTCATTCTTTTTTAACCAAAAGGGTATTTTTCTTAACAAAATGTGAATTTTCAGTTTCGATGACAGTATAAAACGTAAATTCATTCCTGTTTACAGATTTTGCAACAATTGTAAACTTACACTGATTACCCATTTGCTTTAATGTTTTAAATACTTTTCCTCAAAGTTTAGTTTTAAAAAAGCCCATAAACCCATTCCCTACAATATATATATATATATATATATATATATATATATATATATATATATATATATATATATATATATATATATATATATATATATATACATAAATTTAATAGCAATATAAAATTGAAGAAGAAAGAACAAAAATTTGAAAGTACGAAAATTTGAAAAAAATCCCAAAATATCCAGGGGCCTCATTAGGAGGTTACTCCTGAAGGGTAGGGAAAAAACTATAAGATGTTTCATGAGTGCTGCTGGCGAAATTGAATAAAAAAGCAGTACTAGTACCCCGATATCTCACAAAAACAAGCAATAGGGGTTACCGAAAGTCCAGAATATAAGCATGACAAGAAGTAATTAAATTGAACATTTACAAACTAAAAATACAAGCTTTACAGAAAGTTAATTAGAACAATTTCATAACTAATTTAAACTACAAGAGAAAAATCACAATTAAACTAAATAGCAAAAGAAAGAACATGTAACAAACAAATCCATGGAACAAACAAAATGACCTGCCTTTTCTCTTCCATAAGTTTGCAAATGAAATTTACCGTAAGATGCTCCAGATATTGGTTCTCAGTTAAGGTGGCAGTTAAATTTTGAATCGCTGTCTTCAGATTTGTTTTATTTCGGTAATTTCGCCAGCAGCACTCACAAAACATCTCATGGTTTTTTTCCTACCCTTGGGGAGTAACCCCCTGATGCGGCACCAGGGTATTTTTGAATTTTTTTTCAAATTTTCGTTCTTTCTTGTTCAATTTTATATTGCTATTAAATTTATCGTCTACCAGTATCATAGAGCTGCCTATGGCGCCGAATTGTGAATATATATATATATATATATATATATAAATGAAAAATATGGTATTTATAGAACCTAGTATCAAATATTTTGAGCGTTTACTCTAACAATATATATGCTGCAAGAGAATAAACTGTTTTCCTGTGGCGCTGGAAAGAAAAAGAAAGAAATAAAGAACCGCTCCCTGAAAGAGATAAGTCCTTCAAACGGTTTAGAAGAGTATAAGCAGGTGCAGGACCGTCGCTAGGTCAAAAATCTGAGGGGGTGTACGCATTTTGCGGCCCCTCAATTGTTTCAAACGCATGCTCCAATATGCAGAGAGAGAAGATTCCGCTTCTGGTTTAGCAGGTGTAGTCATAATTAAAGGATAATATTCAGTCAAAAATAGTGAGTGTCGGAGGGCTACCTCCTGGAATTTTTTTTTAAATTGAAGATACGAAAACGCAGTTTTAGACTGCATTTTAAGTTGGGGAGGAAGGAGAGAGAGGAGGTCTAGGAAAGCCTCTCCCGATAATTTTTCCAAATTTAAGTTCCCAAAACAGAATTGTACGTAATGATTAATTATGTCCAGAAGAGAGAGGGAGTCCGGGGTTCTCCCCCGAGAAATTTTCAAGATTGTTATTTGAAAAACGCAGTATTAGACGACCTATGGTGATGTTAAGGGAGGAAGAGTCTCGGGTTTATCCCCCGATATTTTTCCAAAATTTCAAACTCCAAACACGCAATTGTGAATTACTTTTGATTGTGACAGGTAAGGGGGGTCCGGGGGTTCTCCCCGGAAAAAAATTGAAAATTATAGATGCGGGGGCCATCTTCCCGAAATTTGTTGAAACTGAAGCCATAAAAACTAGGTTGTGGGCTTTTTTTGTTAAACTGTGCACCAGGGGCGGCTCGTCGCTATGGGCAGGGTGGGCCCGGCCCACCCAAAAAATTGTAATTGATAAAATACATTATTAACAAAAATATCGTTTTGTGTTTCTGTTTAAAAAAAGTAAAAAGTAAGGCGCACAACAGATTTCAAACAGCTATCCCCCCCCCCCTCTCCGCATATCTCTAAACATAACCAGAAAGTTTTTAAATACCATTAATTTTAGCGCTGTGCACAGTTTTGGGAGCTGCGGGCTCGCGTGAAGCTGCCCCCTGCCCTTAGCCAATCGCAATGACTGAATCAGAAAGCGAAAAACGGCGGGTGATAACACCCGAAGGAATTCATTGCAACTCAAGGGTGGGCAAAATTCGCTGAGCCCAAACGAAATCGTAGTTGTCTATAGCGGTTTGGAGGGAAGAGTCGAGGTCAGCGGAGAAGAGTCTAGCAACGTCGCTCACTAGAATAACATGTAAAAGGGCAGAGAATCGGCTGCCCCTGCCCATGTGTCAGGGAAAACCTTTTATCATATCGTTCCGCTTCTGTTTTTTTTTTTTTTTTTTTTTTGTCTTAATTTTTTCCTCTTCAACAGCTATTACTATATATATATATATATATATAAGGCATGGAGATTGCCGGTTTCATGAGATTCCGTACATTTGTTTTAAACGTATGCATAATTTTTTTAGTTATTTGTTTGTTTTTGGAGTTAGAGATGCTTATTCTCAAAATTTCTGTGTAAGGACTTTCTTTTCGAATAGTAGAGCAGCCCGGTGGTCTGACGCACCGGCAAAAAAAAAAAAAAAAAAAAAAAAAAAGGCTGATCCTCAGATTTTTTTGGTCGTCCACGCAAAAAATATAGAAAAGAAAGGAAACTCCATAATACCTAATGATAATATTATCCAACACTTGATCTTTTACGTCAGTTTTAAGATTAATTTTCATAATTTTCTATGATTTCTCAGTAGCCTTTTTAAAAATTGTGTCCATTTTTTTGACCATAGTTACTTCTTGTCTTAACATTTAAATACTTGTGTAGCAGTTATTTAATAGAGTTTTATTTATATATTTGCTTATTCATTTATTATTATTATTACTTTGTAAAAAAGAAAGGGGGGGGGGGAAACTTCAGCCGTTCGTAATTTTTTTCTTTTTTCATTAGTTTTTAACGGTTTGCGAACATTTTTTTTTTACAAGTTAACAAGAAAACAGCACAAGTCCGCGTGAATTTTTTTGAAAAGCTTTTGCAGGCCCGCATGTCAAAAAAGGTCGAGAGACACTGTAGAAATTACATTACTGTTTTTCATCAGATCGCAGTGTTATTGGTACGTACCTTAGCTTTTTTTTCTATCATATAGGATAGGTATAGTTTTGACATTGATTAAAATATTTAAGATCCT
Source organism: Uloborus diversus (assembly GCF_026930045.1). NCBI lineage: Eukaryota > Metazoa > Arthropoda > Arachnida > Araneae > Uloboridae > Uloborus > Uloborus diversus. The sequence goes on along the minus strand of NC_072737.1, from coordinate 75,711,943 downwards.
TTCAAGCTAATGTGCCTATAACTAGTCGATTAAATATTTTGTTAAGGGTATATGTGTGACCGTAATTAATTTTTCAACCACTCTTACTCAAAATTATTATTTAATACTGATGATAAAACATAAGTTAAATTTGAAAGTTGATTAGTAAAAAATGCAGCAATAGAAATATTATGTTTATTTCTTTTATTTCATTTACTTATTTTTGTTGTTGTTCAGACGGACCTTTTAGACGCTATTTGTCAGTTATCCATGTTTTAATTTTAAGGTTGCTTGAATTGTTATGTCAAGATGCGTATACTGTAATTAAAGTATTTTTTTTTTTTTAATATTGTTGAATAGCCTACCTTTTTATGCCTGTCCTGAAAATAATTTAATTCACCAAGCAAAACCATTTTTCACGGGGGTGTTTTTAGTGGTAAGGGGTCTTTCTCTTTTTGAGAGTCTGGTTCCTTAATGTTTGACGGTGTGCCATCCCTCTTGGAGGGAGGGGAATGGCACAGTTGATGTGATTAATATTTTTATTACAACATATTATTACTATTACTGCTGTTAATATTATTATCAATTCGATCGCTTAAGGGAAGCCGAGTGTTTCATTTAAAATATGCAGGGTGCTCCGTTTTAACCAATAAGACCTTCATTTTTGCAACTGTTTGTTCAAGGTGCATACTTCCAATTGCAGAAATGTTCAAAATCAGATGCAGAGTTAAGATACTATAAGTTTAAAGCGAAAAAAAAAAAAGGAGTCAAAAACTAAAAATAACTTTTTATACTGACCCTAGGTCTCCTAACTTATATTTAGGGAAATAATCTCAATTGAAATATATTACTAACAGAAACAATTTGACATTTATGCGACCAAAACTCAAGGAGATATTCGAGTTTAAAGTTTTAAGGGACCAGACATAAATGAGATAGGAACTTATCGTCCTTTCAGAAGAATGATAGGTTGTCAAAGTTAAAAAACAAAGTATTTATGTTTTTTAATGCTATTCAAAAACAAATGCAAATTTTATGCTGTGATACGCGAAAACCCTACAAAACATTAATCAATTTGAAAAACCAGTTTTGCACACAAAAATTTTAAGCCTTTTTAAACTGCTATATTTTCCCTCAAAAGGTGTTATTGACAGTGAGTGTGAAGTGGTGTAAGTCACGAAACGCTGCGTTTCATATCTGGGTGAACATTGGTCGTACTAATATCAAACTTTTTGTGTTGGAATTACATTTTAATGGTGATGACTTCCCTGAATATAAGTTGGAGAACCTAGGGCCCGTATAAAAAATTGAATTTTGTATCATTTGACTCATTCTTATTTTTGCCTCAAACTTTCAATTCCTTAACCTTGCACCTGATTTTGAACATTTTTGCAATTAGAAGTATGCATCTTGGATAAACGGTTGCAAAAAAGAAGGTCTTGTTGGTTAAAACGCAACACCCTGTATAATCTATGTACACAAAAACCTGTTTTTGTGCGGTCTTTCTTTTTGTACAATTTTTTTGTGTGATTTTTTCCCCCCCGATATATGAAAATTTCAATCAGATTGTGACTCAATTGACGAAATTATTTATGAAACAGAGAAAATGTTTTTTAAAATGAACGAAGTTATCTTTAAAACGAACAATTTGTTTTTATGAGGTTCTTATCCACAGCACAAAAACAGGTTTGGGAGTATTAAATCAAGTGGTATAATTTTGTAGGGCTATCTGAAGTTTGTATTAACTGATTTAAGTATCATTTTATGTTCCTCAGCATTAGTTTACCAACCACTGTTTTCATTATTTTATCTGTGTAAACATATAAGGGTCATTCTCCAGAAAACGTAACTTTTGAACGCAAATATTTTTCAATTTCGAAACCTTTTGTTTTCTTTTTTTTTTTTTCATTCTTACAAGAAAATGTTACCTTCTAGAAATAACCACAAACAATGGCCCAGCTAAGTTCCAATTATTTTACTCATAAATAAAAAAAATAAAAATCATAAATTTTCATATTATGACATACTATGTATAAGTTCACGTTACATAAATTGTGCTTAATAGATTACTGGGAGTATACCCTCAGGAAAATTGATGGGAACATCACTGCTTTTAACTAAACAAGTTATTAAGCAACAAAAACAGTCACACAAGGTGTATGACACGCCACGAAGGTGAGAATTCACATGTTGTGAACCAAAAATTTTCTAAAAAAAAATTTAAAAAATTGTTGTCAGGTTTAAATAGATATATTTTTGATGACATTAAAAATCATCGTTAAATGAATTGTTCCCTAAAGTTTTTACTGTAAAAGCCGTGTGACAGAAAAATTACACTTTTTGAAGAATGACCCATAAACATAACTGCGGGCCCACCCACTAAATTAAGGCACGAGCCGCCACTGCTGTGCACCGCCAGTTTCTTGAAATTAATGCTCCGAAAACGTAATTTAAGCCAACCTTGTTGAAGGGGTGGGGGTTTGAAGGGGTTCGAGCACAGAAATATTTCTTAATTGAAACACTAAAAGCGGGATTTAAGACATTTATCGCTGGTGTTGGCTAGAGAGAGGGGAGCATTCTCTTGAAAAATTTTCGATCTGTAGAAAACATAGTACAACTAGTTTTAGAAGATTTTTGATAGTGTTAATGGGTGAAGAGATTCGGAGTCCTCCCCTTGCAAATTTTCAAAATTGAAATTCGATTAACGCAATCGTAGGCAATTTTCAATACTGTTAGAGGAGTAGGGGGTTTAAGAGATCTCCCCCGGAAAATGTTCTGAATTAAAGCCTTAACAATGAAATGTTTGAGGAACTCGGTAATATTAGGAGGAGGACAGGTTCGGGATAATTCAGGAAGTTTTTTAAAATTAAAGTCCAAAAGACAAAATTTATTCCATCTTGAATAATGATGAATGAGTAATTGAAGGGGCTTTTATCGGGGGTTACGTTGGGAGCACTCAAGGTTTTTCGATATTGCAGTCCTAAATACTCATGTGTAGTAGGCACAAGGGTAGTAGGCCATCTTTAATGGCGTTAGGCCGGGGTGGTGTTTGAGAACGCTTTCCCGGAATTTTTCAAAAACCTAAGTTTTAAAAAACTCACATCCTTTGGGCTTTGGGGCTTTTTTTTTGGCTTTGGGGACGTAAAAAGAAGGGTTTGGAAATCTCCGCTCTTCCCTCAGTTTGGCTATATCCCTATCTTCATTTTAAATTTTAATTATATTATTGATAAAAATATTGCATCGAGACTTTCTTTCAATTTTCCTTTGCTGAAAACGATTTTTTGCTTAAATTTCCCATAGTAAAATTTTCAACTTGCAGCCTAATATTTTTGTTTCCTTGAAATACATGAGTCTGCGACTCCAGAAAAAGAACTTTTAACATTTTGAACGGATGTGGTAATTTTTTGCGATACCTTAGGCATTTATTCCACTTTATTTTATTTTAAATATGCCTCCTGCATCTCTTGATCAAGCTTTGATTTGCTTACGATTTTACATTCAAGCATTTAGAACTTCTAGTTGGAGTATTCATTGCAATGCTTTTAATCTCTCTCTGCATTAACTGTTTTTTTTTTTTCTTTTTGAAATATATTTCAGCGACTCATGCATTTTTCTCCACTTTACAACGATTTGTAGGACATATTTTTCATCAAAAAATTACATATGGGAATGTTTCGGCGTCCCCAATGAAGCTATCCTATTTATCTTTTTTTTTAATGAAAATTGGAAAAAAAAACTTGGTTTTGTATAACCAGGGCCACCGAGAGACAAAGCGTGAACCACGTTAGTTTTGTCGCCAGTCCTCCCTCTCATTATACTAATTTTACTCTATGCACAATACTTTAATTTGAGCCGGGCCCATAGTTTCCGATTAGCCAGACATACCCACTCTGCGGCCGCGGCCTAGTGAATAGTGCACTGAATACTTTTTTTTGCGTTAAAAAATGTTCGTAGCGTACATTTCCGCGGCCCTTACTTAGATAATCTTAATAAAAGAGTTTCATGGATGTTCCTAAATTGTGTTTTAAGAGACTTTTCTATTAATATTTTCAGAAAAAATGCTTTTTGTCACTATTATTTTAATTGTTCAGTTATAATTATTATTATATTTTTTTAAGCAACTAAGAGTTTCCCCTTTTCTTTGCTTTTTGCATCGCTAAGATGAAATTGGCGGCCCCACTTCTGAAAAACTGGGAGGGTGTAGCACCCCCCCCACCCCCACAACCCCCATTGGCGCCGGCCCTGAGCAGGTGTGTAGAGAGAATGACATGAATGCTTTCTTATCGCTTTAATAATATTGCTGCTTAACTTCTCAAGCATATACACACGTTTTCAAGTAGGGGGTTAAAAAAAAGTTTTAAAATATAATTATTTACACTGATATCATTAAGAGAGAGTCGGGAGAAGTGGTGCAGCGTTGGATGTGAATAATTATTTCTAGTTTGTTCAATATATGTATCAGCAAGAGTCTAAACTGCTACATCTACTAGACAAGCTAATTATCCATTTAATTTTTCTTGGTATAAATGCATCACAGTCCCACTAATCTCACCCTTAATTCCTCTTGAATTCTGCCCCATTATTATTATTATTATTATTATTATTATTATCAACGAAAACGCATTAGCGAAGTTTTTCTCCGTTTCGAAATTACAAAAAAAGGGAACCTTTTAATGATTCATATTAAACTTAAATTTAGTATGCCTTAAAGCTATCGACTTATTGATGTTAAATGAGACTGAGTGCACTAAAAGAAATGTAATCTAAAAAACGAAAACGAAATTAAGAGGACGGGGGCTTACCTGTGCAGTATTAATTTTAAGTTGACGTTAAAAGAAATTTTAATTTTTTTTTAAAATAAACCAGCAACATGGATGCTGTATAAAATGTTACCTGAACTTCAAAACACAATTACAACACTGCAAAGTATTGTTTTATGTTATTTAATCACTACCCACTTTACGGATCTTTGCTTTTTAACATCTCGTATATGAGCAAGGATGAATGCTTTGTACTTATATTGATCTAACTTGCAGCGAGCGATTTATTATTGTAACGTAACTCTGAACATTAATCCAGCTGCAATTGTCACATGAATACTTGCTCGTAATCGAAATTTAAGGAGGATTTGTTCGGAAGATTGAATTTTCATTGTTATAGGAGCAGGATATTAGCTCAATGTATGTTAAATTACTGCTGCTATCCGTTCCTGCCGCCATTTCGAACGAATATAAGCTTAAATTCATTGAACTATTAAGCAGGACATTTTATTATATGAAACTCAAAATGTTTTTATTATAAAACATGGTCTTGTGTAGCAACTGAAATCTTTGGAAAATTGCCTCAAAATTAGCTTAAACATATTTTCTTGTTAATTAATTAAATTAATTAATTTCATGGATACTGCTACCTTGAGGGATCACTTCTTCTCCAATCACCTTTGATGAAGAAAATATATAAAATTTTAACAACTTTATTTAAAGTATTGAAGTTTTTTAATTGGAATTATCATGTTCTTTCTTTGACTTTTCTCAATATATGCTACATAAGGGGTGCTTTGTACTTGGTTAATTAATGTACTTCAAGAAGGTTAAATGACTAGTTGTGGGCACCCAACCAGTAATGGAAGGTTTGCTTTGTTTTGTCGATTATATGGATTAGACTATATCGAGTATATAATCGATATTTTAGGGACACCATCAGTGGATTTTCAAAATAGCATTTTTTAGGAGCCCCCCCCCCCTCCCACCTCACATTTTAATCACACCAAAGTTTTCACTACAGTGTAATTTATTACTTTAATGTCACCAGTGGGGATTTTCCTTGGATTTAAGTTTCTGATGTTTTACTTTCACTTAAGAACCTGACATTGATGTTTCTTATCAGATCTTTTTTACTATTACATACTCATTTCTCAACTTTTTTTTACATTATATAGGTACATTTTGTCTTCTGTTAAGATGCTTAAAATCCTTCCGTTAGTAAGATGCTTGAAATCCTTTCATAGCTAGTCCAGTAAAAGTACTTTAGTTATGATCACATATTACCATATTTGATTTTTTATCCGTTTTTACACAAAATTATTACTTAGAATTGGTGATAGAACCTGAGCTATATTTGTTAGATGATAAGTAAAATGCAGCGAAAGAATGTTTCTTCATTGTTTGTTGTTATTGTTTAAACGACCCTTTCAAAACGGATTTCTCTGTTAATAATATTTTAATTTTAACTTTGCTCGAATTGGTAAGTTAAAATTCGAATTCGTCGTAGGAAAATTAAATGTTTCAATTCAGTGGAATAGTTTTTAGTATTCCTATAACGAAGCGAGTATGACACAACTGGCCAAACAATTGCATTTCAATTTATGACAAAAAATATGCATAAATCATAGTAGAAAATTGATGAACATTTCACAGCTGTAAAAATGCAATTTCTAAGTCATAAAAACCATGACAGTTACTTTTTCCATGATCTAGAACTACAACATCACAGTTCAACAGCAATCCATACTAAAGAAAAACCCTTGAACATGCTCATTGCCTATAACTAGTCCTAGTTTATCCTATAACCCTAAGTTTTAAATAAAAGCATAATTGTTCAGAATTATATTGTATTTTATCTTCTTCTGTACAAAGAAGTGCAATAACAGATTTGAAACTTTTCCCACACCCTTTTTTTTTCACAAACGCTTGGTTAATGCAATAAATCTTTACTTACTAATAATACAGCTAAAAGTCTGTCTGGATGTCTGTGACTAGCATAGCGCCTAGACCGTTCGGCTGATTTTCATGAAATTTGGCACAAAGTTAGTTTTTAGCATTAGGGTGTGCACCTCGAAGCGATTTTTAAAAAATTCGATTTTGTTCTTTTTCTATTCCAATTTTAAAAAATTTTACCAAGCAAATTATCACTGCGTAAACGTCTAAACTACGAAATTATCATAACGTGGAACCGAAACATGGGCAAGCAAATGAATGTAGCAAATCGGCGAGAAAATCCTCATCCAATATTTGTAAACATAGAAGCGAACAAAATGACCTTTTAACTTCCTACTACGGGCAAAACCGTGCGGGTACCATTAGTAGTAAATAAAAGCAGAAGTAGGTGCATAAAATAATTACACTGTGATCGACAAAATGCAGTTTCATTTAAAATATTAAATATTAGCCTACAAGAATGAACGGATCTTGAAAAAATATGCTTTTTTTTATAACCATTGCTCACATTAACATAATTGGCTTATCAAAAAATAAGAAGTATTATAAGAAACATAAAACAGGTTTTTTTTTTTTTTTTGCGAACGAATTGTTTATAATCCTCTCTAGACAAAATTTGGTGTTCTTCCGATTTTTCAGACTACTATGACAACGGTTGATCGTGATTGCTCAGAAAAAAAACGATATTTGTGAATCATTTAACCAACCTTTCTGTGTGAAATACTTCAACACAAGTATAAATTTCACTTTGTAGATCAAAAAATACTTAAAATCGGAACGTTTTGCAGTACAAAATAGCGAATTCATTTTTCGGGAATTTTGACAAAGCGCTTTGTTAACAAATAAAAATCTCAGGCTTGGAATAAAAGTATATGCTGTAAAGCTTATACAATTGATCATTTCTAAATTTATTAAAGTACATTTTTTTAGAAAGAAAAATAATTCAATCAAAATAGAACATTTCCCCCCTCTTCATCTTTTAGTTTTTCCGTCGCATCTTCTGTGTCTGTAAGAAAAATAAACTGATATTTTACCGCTCCAGCAAAATATAATTTTGTATTTAAATATATGAAATATTCACAATTTAATGCATAACTTGTTTTTATTTACCCACAACAACAAACTTCATGATTCACTAGGCAACAAATTTTATACAGAAAATAGTTGTTTTACTCTTCAGTTTTTTTTTTTTTTTTAAAGCGGTGAAATATTTTACACATAAGATTTTAAACATGAGAAGCATTAGATACACATATATTTTGTTGCTCTTTAATTTTTTTCTGATATATTTTTATATTAAGAGGAAAAATTATTATTTTATCATGAAAAAATTCATGTGATTAAAAAAAAACATCGCAAAAGCATTAAAAAAAATAAAATAAAAATAAATGAATAAATATAAATTTTATCATTTAATGTTGTTGAATATGTAATTTACTAAAGTACATAAAACGGCTACATAATTTGCGTAATATAAAGTGTCACACACATTTTATAGCATATCGTTAGTTAAAAGACTTGATTTTTTATTTTCATAAGAAGTAATTATCAACAAATTGGAATCATATGACGAGTCTTGTAGATACCAGATACGTATATGCCTAGGTATTTAAACCTGATTTCATCTGGTTAACAAGAGTAATCGTGAAAACGATTACCATGCCGTTTTATCTCCCTCTCTCTGAAACTCACTGTAACCACAGAGATTATGCCGAGATAAATTCCAATGATGTGTCTGTGACAGAAGAGTTAGGTAATAATGTGCCGTAGAAGCACTGATAGCACCTTTTACAACAAAAATAGCCACATTTTTGTCTTCACCTTCTTTGGAAGAGAATGCATTTGATTAAATATTATACTTTAAAAACTTTTCCATTGTTCTTAAAGAGCTTGAGAAAAAAAAAACTATGATTTTAAGATACAACGATTATTTTTGTCACCAGTTAGAAACAATTCATATAAAACTCCATTGGACGGAATAACAGTTATTATTTTTCAACTTCCTCATCCTCATATATATATAATAGCAAATGATCGAGTAACGCTTCTGACGTCATCAACAATGAATCTCGCTCAACAGCATGATAATTTGATAATATGTTTTGGAAATGTTTGACATGGCAGGGAAAGACTTGATTTTGACGAGGCTGAACTGGATCCGGTATCCTAATTGTTATACTAGTAAGACTGTCATTTTAGGAGGATGAAGAAACGAAAAAGCGGTCCACAATGGAGGTCCACTATCTACTGGAGTTTAGGGATAATCCACTGGAGCTAGGGGTTAAAATTTCATCTTTCAAAATAACAGGCAATTGCTTCGTCCAAATGTAGAAGCTGTTTTCACCCATCATACCGTGACGAGCGATTTTCCAGTTACTGATATATTTTTAAAAAGCTTAGCGCATTTCAATTCAAAATGGAAAAGTAATTGAATAAAATCAGTAACAAAAAAAGTAGCATAATTTAACACTCGAATTACGAGAGGCGTCATTTTGATCGCAAGAACCCCTTTTTTGCTAACTGTTCACCTGTATTTTCATAAAAAGCTTAACACTCCCTTGACTTTTCATTAATCATCGTGCTGTCTAATAGAATAAAGTTATTAAGAAAATTGTATTTTTTAATCCCGAAATAAAAGGTTATTAGCTCTAAAAGCATGTGCCAGTGTCATTTTGACCCCATTGAGAGAAAAAAAAGCATGCATATACATTTACTAATGCTAAAACAGAGCAGAAACTCAAAAATACCCCTTGGAATATAACATTTCAAGAACTTGAAGCATGCATAATGTTTCTGTTCATAAAAGGGAGCATTAGCCATTAGTTACTGAAGAGCAACTGAAAAAATACTGGTTACTTTAAGGGTGTTGTAAATTCTTTTTAAATAATTTATTACAAATAGTTAAAATATACTTTAAATAAGGTATTATAAATATTTTCGTTAAACTTATTTTTACTAATGTACAATATTATGTAGGGAACTATGCAGATTTTTTGTCAGATAGTCAAAATGACTCCCGTATTTCTAGGTATATGAAGATAAGAAAACCACCGTAACTCTAGTGTTAAAAAAACTCAACGGGATTAAATAATTTTAGTAGTAACATAGATTATAATTTGCTTTGAAAAACGTCTGGCCCAATAAGAATTAATCACTAAGTGGAGCAAAAATAATTGTCTTCTATTTTTAAGTACCTTTTAACATCATTATTAATCTTACCATTAAAAATAATTTTCTGTGTTATGAAAGAAATGAATGGGAGTAATATAATCATCAAACTGATTACAAGAAAACTCAAATGCTCCATAAAAATTGCTGAAAATTTTGTCTTCAAGTAGAGACATAACTACGTTTAGAGCAATCATTTTGTGGTTATTCGAGGGAGGTTGGGCCAGAAATTGGACCACCAGGCTCACAAATGATAGGTTGTCAGGAGGTGGGGAAAACAAAGTGAGCTAACTGCAAACAACACCCTTTCCAAGCGCAAACAACTTTACTCCCCCTTAAAGAATTTTCTTTTTGTATTAATGCCTGTCAGAGGTACATGACTATATCTGCTCTTTGTTACACTCAAAAGAAAAAATGAAGGTAAGATAATAAAAGAAAAGTAGTTTGGGGTTTTGATTTTTCTATGAAAGAAATTAGTACTTCATATTTTACGAAGATTCAGCGTAAGTTTTTTTTTTTTTTTGCAGGGAGGGGCATGATACTTGGTTACGTTTGAATTTTTGAGTAAATGTAATTTCGAAAAAAAAGCATTTGTGAAAACATTCATTTTATAGCTTTAATTGTAACTCAACAAAAATTGCTCAAGTAATCTAGTTCTTATCCTTATTTAAAAAGTACAACTGTACTGAGACAGTTTATACGAACGAATTGTGTTTGCATTCAGTAAAAAAATAAGGTTGTATGAGTAAATGCTTGAAAATAGTTATATTTGTAATAAAGGGTAGAGAATGACACAATTTACTCACCACTAGAAAGCGATTTTTCTGATACAGGCAGTGAATTTTTATTTAATAAATTCGTTTTTGTCAAGCAATTCGCATTGACAATTAAATCGCAACCTCTTTAGTCAGCAGAATCAAGCAAAAATACTATTTAAAATTAAAAATAAAACTGAATAAACTGCGCAAGCAGACGTAAAACTAAGACTTCAGGTTTTTGTTTAATACAAGAGCGGATTTTTTAAAATTAAATTTTATTTGTTTGATTATTTATTTTGCATTTTAGCATTTGTTTAGCATTGGGTCGTTTTTAGTTAATGTTTTCTAATATTTTTGTCTTTTATGACGTAAATCGTACAGTTCGAGCATTAAAAAAAATGTCTCTTAAATTTTTCGTTCAACTAAATGGGACAAGTTTTCCTTTTAAAGGCTATTTATTAAGGGACTTAAAATGGACTTAAAATGTACGAAAACAGAAAGATCAACTTTCAATTCACTTTGAAATTCAGGTTTTTTTTTTTTTTTTTTTTTTTTGAGCAATCACGATTGCTTATTGTTCTCATTTGACTGTTTTTTGCGTTACGCTGATTTTTCCCACCGCCACCCTCCGCACCATCACCGTGGACCGGCTGGCTCCTCACGATGCTGCTCCTATAGCGAAAGCCGTCTCCAGGTTGCATCCATGTCCTACACACACGCGCATACATACACAACTACACACACACACGCGCGCACACACACACAAACACATACACACATACACACATACAAACACTTACACACACGCATACATACAGACACCCACACATACACACACACACATACAGTACTACCCACACATTCATGCATGCACACAGACACAAACACATATGCCTACACACATACACATACCCCCACACACATTCATACACACACATACACATAACCCGTACACACAAACACACACGCCTACATACACACACTCGTGATTGCGAAAAACATAATTTGAATTCAAGATGTCAAAATTCAAATTAATTTTTTTTTTTTTTTTTTGAGATCACCGAATATGTGTCGTATACTGCTGGCTAGTTTTTAATGTACGTGGATATTGAGGTTGATAAAAAAAGTCCTTGCTTATAATTATAATAAAAACAAACTTCTTCCTAATTCGACTGTGCAACTTCAACTGCGTATCAAAAAGCATGTCAGAATTCTCGAACAAGTTGTTCGGGATTGTTAAAATTGTCTTAAAGAGCAATTTAAACAATCTTTTGAATTTTCAAGCACAATCTCATTCAATCGCTGTTACCGTCTCGTAACACATTTTTCAAATTTGTGAGCCAAATTGTCTACTAAAGTACAACATGACGTTCTTGGAAGAAAAAGCTTATATTAAACAACACATTTATTTTAGATTATGTTTACACTATTTACATCCATCTTATTCAACTTCTACCAATAAAATGGCCAAATTCTCTCATGTCACCTTCATCTTAATAAACGAAAATCTCATTCTATTTCTACGCTATTGCCACAAGTCAAAAGTAAATTTTTGTTGCCTCGAGGTGGAAAAAATGATCATTACTTGGTTTCAAGGCTTATCTCCATCAATCGCGCTTCATATTATTGGGATCTGTGACAATGCAAAACTGAAATTCCGTTCAGCTCATGTCTAATACGATTTGATCTTCGTCGGGATTTTTATCTTGAAGTATAATAATACACACATTGTTAAATTTTCAATAATTATATCGATGCAAACCATGATTTCTTACAAGAAACAAATAAATTTATTTTAACTGTAAATGGCTAAATAAACAATATGAAGTCTCTTTTTCTCCAAAAATCCACGTGTTTATTTGTTTCAGCGCCGTTTATGTTTGAATTAGATGGCACAGTCAGTCAGATTTCTTTTTTTTTTTCCATTTAAAGCAGAAGATCCTATAGGATCTTCTGTAGTAAATCAATGTAATATATTTACATATTATTAATATTTGTCTGCTGAATTATGTTTTATATTCCCAACCGAACTTAAAAAAACATCGTTTTAACATAAGTATGCTGAATAAGTCTTTAAATTTAAAAAAAATTCTAACTTGGTATTTATAGCAACAGTTACGTAAAAAATGTATTTTACACAAGAGGAAAAAAAAGAGATGCAAAAAAGATTGAAAGGATGCAAAAAAAAAAAAAAAAAAAAAAAAAAAAAAAATCGAATAATACTGCATAAATACCTTACGAAAACATAACTGTTTTTCTGTTCATTTAAGCTCAAGAGGATTCTTTTAACGATGTAGTTCTTTTGTGTTCTTAATAAGGTTAAAAAAATCAATTCTAATGTTAAAAATTAAAAGAGAAAACGATTTCGAAGCATTTCAGGGGAAGTATCGTATAAAATTGTCAAGAGAAAAAAAAAACATTTTTTACCTCAGAGGCTCTAAATACTAGTTCTTGACTGTATTTAGAGCCTCTAACAAAAATAAATAAAAGTAAATCCTAGAATTATATTTCTATGTAAAGTCAAATGAAGGATTAGACATTTTCTCAATTTAAAATCATAACGTGATATAGGTCCTGAAACGCACAAGAAAAAGAATGTATCGTAACAGCAACCACAAAGTGCGTTTACAGTCGAACTCGCTTATAGCGAGTACAAAGGGACCGCGATATTTGCTCGTTATAACCAAGTGCTCGTAAGAAACAGGTTCTTAAAACACATAAATAGTCATCATAGTTGCCTTTTTTCTTCTTCTTTTTAATCTCTTTCAGACTCAAAGAAGTTAATTTGCTTTGAACTGCCTGAATCTGAATGTCACTTTCTAAAGTCATCGTTTTGGGGAATACACATATATAGACATATATAACTTTTAAATGCTTCTTTACTGCACAAATTAAAAAAAAAGGGCTGTCTTACTTTGCTCTCAGGATTTATGATTTATCACAAACTTTGGTTGGCTTTGAAACGTTAAAGAAAATTTGCCAAAAAAGAATAAGCTGAGAGGGAAGTCAATAGAAATTTTATGAATCACAAAAATATGGCTCGTTTTTAGCGAGGTTTGTTCGTTGAAAGTGAGTAAGGTTGAGGTTGCCATAGATTTATCATTATACCAACCAAGTATTTCCGTTTTCTTCGCTAAATCCGGGTTCTCGTTAAATCAGGGCTCCTTATAAGCGAATTCGACTGTATCAGTACAATTGCTTTTAATCTGCTTGAAAAAAGTGCACACGTTCGAAGAAAAGGACTGAAGGAAAGCAGTTTTACAAAAACGAATATTTACCTCGTAGAAAATAAATAAATAAAATAGTGAGTTGTAATCTTTTGTACACAATGCATACACACACTAAGGATAAAGGACGCATACACAAATACACACACACGCATGTGGGGTTATGTGTGCGTCCTTTTTTCCTTTTTTTTTTCTTTCTTTTTCCTTGAAAGTAATGTAATATATTTCATGAAATCGAGTCAAAAATTGGGCCACTATTCCGAATTGTTTTTGTTAAAGTAAGTTTCCGAAGGAAAAGTTATTGGACTGCCATGAATGGTCAAATTTTCTTTACTTCAGTTCCGCTCTCTGTCCAATTTCCTGACACGAAACTTGGCGGGTACTTTATAACACTCTTCTGCTGGGAAAGAAGAGAGGGGGTAGAGAGAAAAGAGAAATTCGTCTCACTGCGGGGGGTGAGAGGGAAATAAGAAAAAAGGCGTTCTAGCCCGGGGTGGTTCGTAAAACAAAACGGAGGCCTCAGAACAAGATCTAATTGGGCGGGAATGTCGACCCCGCTGTGCCCTGACTGACGTCTTCATTACGGGTTACAATTTGAGAATTAGGCTGGTAACAGCATTTTTTTTCCTTCGTTTTTCAACTGTCTTCCACCCATTATTGGTCACGCTTTTTAGGCTTTCTGGCTTTCTGTGTTTCTTGTTTTCATTGTTATTGATTATGAAAACAGCAAACAATTTTGATCGTTAGAAAAAGATGTTGCACTTGCCCAGGCAGTGCAAGTAATAGAAATTTTGAAGAGCATGTAATAGAAGTACGTCCAAAAGTTTTCATTCAACACTTGCATTTTTTAGCAGGCACTGTCCATTATCAGTTGCAGGTTTTGGGGGCCTGTGCACCTCCTGAAGTTAAATAATTTTAAACTTAAGAATTTTAAATTTTTAATTCATAACATAAATCGATTTAAAATAAACTTATTTAAGACGTACACACACGAAGCATAAGAATTGTATTAGAGGCAGGGGGGGGGGTGCCATAAAACTCTTTGTTTCCTCCCTTGTCCATTGTGTATTGTAATTGTGGCAGTGAGGAGCAAAGGGATGTTCGTAGACATTTTCAAGTTTAGGATTTCATTGATTTTTCTTCTAAATCATGCTGTACAGCAGCATCTACCAGGTCTACTAGTACTATTTCTTACCCCAAGTATGATGAGAGGTTCCCTTATTATTCGTACTGGTTGTCTCCAAATTTTTAATTTTGCCACTTACATCTCTTTGCTTCTCACTGTCTCAATTAATTTAACAAGTAAACCCGTTTTAGCAAGACATGATGAACAAAGATTTAAAAAAAAAAATAAAATAAAATAAGAATCACATTACTAATTATAATATCAGCTTTTCATGCAAAAATTTGGGTTAAAATCTTTCACCTTGAAACTGGACAATAATACCTAGTATACAATACAGTCTTTGGATTCACATTAAGTGTTTCGTGGAAAGTTTGCAAATAAATAAATAAATAAAAGATAATTCATTCATTTCGAATAATACATTTCTAAATAATTTTATATTAAACTTTTTGTTTTGCAGATTTACAGCCTCCGAAACAAAAGCGCTATCTCATTCAACTAAAATGCATAAATGCGATTGAAGTAAATGATAAATTGTTTCTAAAAGCGGATTAAGGCATTTATTCTTAGTTTCAAAGACGCCGTTTTAATCGAATAAATTTCCTATGCATGCAAATTACTTTTAGATGAGCCGTAATTTTCCGACAAACACAAAGACGAATTCTGAGAGCAATTTCTTTACAAAAACCCCAGCTCTTGCTAATTGAAAATGCAAATTTCTCTTAACACCGTGTTAACTAAGACACAATTTTTTAAGTGAATGCAAAAACAACTTACGGAGTAGCGAGAAAAAATCCCGTAATAAAAAAAGGCCACAGAACAAATTACCTTAATTCGCTAATTTGCCCCTTCTTGTTTAAGAAACTAGTTTTGGAAGGAAAAGAAACTAGAAAGGTGAAATGTCAACTAAGTAGCAGATGCTTTTCCACTGAAAAATAAGAAAGATTGAGAATCTTTCTTTGTTCTTTTTTCCTTTACAGTTTAAATAGGCCCTCTTTGAATTAAATGTACAAGTTTACCGAAAAATATACGAATCAAATAAACTAATGACTAAATAAGGTGAAGATATATTTTTTTTAATTACAAGAAAAGGGATTTAAGATGTATGACATTTTTCATATTTATGGGCACAACTTATATGCATTATAAATAAACCAGAACACAATTTGAAAATATTATTTCATCTTTCAAACTTTCCAGACATTAATATGCCCATATTTTCGTCCTTAACGTGTAGATCTACTGTAATATCCTCATGATCTTTGAAAATTAAATATTTTTTCGAGCGCTTTCAAACCGCATCATAATGATTACTTTTCTTAACTGTAGGGGAGACTGTTGTACCTTGACCATGGTATACTTTGCGCCATGCACTCTAACCAGCTAGCGCTTTTACCTATGAGAAATCACGGTACTATGTCAGCCATGACAGTCTCTCCACCTGCCAGAATGAGTTGTAGGTCGAAACTCCAGCTTTTATGTGGACAGTGATTGTTTAGTGATTTGTGCAAACAAAAGTAAATAAATAACTCCAGTGTTACTTAAATGAAATTGGACGTTTAAACACTAGTGTTACCCAACTGATTGACCATTATATCTATTGCCTATCTTTCGGTAAGTGTATTCAACATTTAGTCTTTACTTTTTACGTAGCTTTTAGGTTAGGGTAGTCACTTTTGTATAAACATGCACCCTCGTGTACCTTGAAACCAAGCTCCATCTTGTACCTTGAACCACTGGATCAAAGTACAATAGGTTCTAATGTTTTTTTTTTTCCTATTAGGTAGGATTTCATCATGCCTCGAAGTAAAACTGGAATCAAGAGGGCTCCAGTAGATGTTGAGGCATTGCAAAATGCTATTGAAGCAGTAAGAAGTAATTATCCTGACAAAAAATGACTTTTAGAGAGGCCGAAAAAGTATTCAAAGTGAGAAGGTCAACCATAACTAGGCATTTAAGAAAGTTGAATGAAAGTGGGTCCATTAAACTTGAATACAACGTAAGTTATGCAGTTAAGCAAGTACAAAAGTTCTGTCTCAAGGTACACGAGCATCATGTACCTTGATCAAATTACATAAAATTTGTGAAAAATATATTAAAATAGAAAATTATTTTTTTATAATATGAAATATTTTTTACTTATGCAGAAAGGCTTGAAGTTAAGTTTTAATTACTAAAAACCATAAAAATCACACATTCTTTTTTTGAAAACCAAAAAGTTTTAGAAGTGGTCCAAGGCACAATAATCTCCCCTACTCTTAATATTGTTAGCGGTAGTTAGTTTATTTCTTACTTAGAGCTTTTAGAAATATCAATGCCGAAATGTCAGTATCTTTAAGTTTTGTAGTATCGCTTACTATGCATTTTTCGTGAAAGAAACGGTATAAAGATTCAGAAAAAAAGGGGATATTTTTAAAAATATTCAATTAAGTTTGAATTTTCATCTAGTAGTAAATACTGTCTGCTCTCAAAATCCGAAACGAGCGCTCAGGATTAATTTCATTTAAAACAAGAAGTTTTGTGTAGAACTAAACGAGCCTACTTTCCCGTATACCCATATCTACTTTCTAGTATCTGATCAATATTATCAAAAATAGCTAAAATCGCAAATTGTTTCAAACATATTTTTTAAATATTTTAAACCGATTTCTGGGGGAAAAAATCCCCACTCATCTAAAGAAGTAGATGCTTAAAAAAAAAAAAATAAATAGATAAGCGAGAAAATAAAATAGCAGCATCTTTCAAACAAAGCTGCTAATACTTTTTTTTTCATTAAAAAAATTATTTAACCGCTTTCAAAAAGAAAAAATAATAATTAAAATTAAAAGGCTTATTAAACTAAATACATCATATCGAAAAAAAAGTAAATACATAAATAAACGTTCGTTTTTATTCTGTTGCCAAAAAATAATTTTTTTAATGACTTAATGTACTTTCCAAAATAAATAAAAACAATAAAATGTCAACATTAAAAAATAATTTTCATTGTCAAAAAAATAAAAAAAAATCGTCTGCGAATATCTTAATGTAGAAATATAAAGGACTTCGAGTTTATCCGCCAAAAACTGAATACGTAAATTAAAACTTTAGAGTGAAAATAAAAAAAAAAACACGTCATATTAACAATAATTATTTCACAGTTATAACCATAGCTGCGGAGTCGGAGTCGGAGTCAATCTCATTTTGGGACAAAAGAGTCAGATACGGGAGCCGAAGGTATTCAATTCAAAGAATCGGTCATTTCCCTTCGAGTACGCAACTCTGCTAAGGTTTGGGGAGTCGGAGTCAGACTTATTTATGGATAAAGGAATCGTAGTCGAATATCCAAGAATCGGAGTGAGTCATTTTTCCCCCGTTTGTAAATTTTTGCCAAAACTACGAAATCAGAGTTGATGTCGGGGAGTCGGAGTCCGACTAATTGCCTGCACAGGAGTCGGAGTCGAAGTCAGGTGTCCCAAAATTCTCGGAGTCGGAGTCGGGAGTTTGTCGTAAAGAGCTATTTCCAACAAATTTATTTGAAGTAAATCCGCCTTCAAGTGCGGAATCTACATTGACTTTCAGTTTTCCCGTAGGCGCTAATGTTAAAGGATTTCAACTGTTTAAAATTGGGCGGAAAATTGTTCAAATCAAAAAGATATTTTAAATACATGTTTTTCTTCAAAAGCTTTTTCCTACAAGTTCGTTTGAAGCAAATTCGCCTCTAAATTCAAAATTGCCTAGAATCTCCCCCCCCCCCCCGTTTTTTTTTAACTGTTCAAAATTGAACGAGAAATAGTTCAAATCAATTTTTCAATTTGTATTCAATTTTTTTTTTAATTTTTGACCTTTTTTGTTTTTGTTTTTTCCGATATTTTCAAGATGCACTTCACCTTCTTTCATGATTTTTTATTCTTTCTCTGACTTTTACTGGGAAAGTAGGCAAAAAAGGGGTGATAGGTTGATCATGGGCACTTCCCACCCGCATTTGCTGTCTTTCTCGACACTACTTTATAGGTTCTGCTGAGCAAGTTATTTTGCATCCTTTTTTTTCCGTGTTTCCACGTCTATTTTGATAACATCAAAACATACTTGACACATGCGCAAAATCGAGGAAGGTTTTGACCACGGGAAACATACAGTATATGGACTATATAATGGGCGTTCAATTAAATTAAGTGGTGTCCTCATCACGTCATCAGATTTTTACAATCGTTAGCCTATTGACATTTCAACTATCCAGTTGAAACTCGCTCTGCAGCGTACAATTAACAGCCAGTACTACTCAGATAACGTTTTGAAGAAGATGAAGCATGCCATGAGATAGAAACGTCGTGGACCTGAGAGGAGAGCGGTGATTTTCCAGAAATACAACGCAAGTCCTCGGGTTGCTCAATAGAGTCGTTAAACAATTGATACAAAGGGCTGAATGGTACTTTCCTTATACCCCCGTTTTAGCACCTTCTGATTTTTATTTCTTTAATGCACTAAAGAAGACATTACGTGGAAAAAAGTTCCAGGGAATAGCAAGGATGTCAAGAAATATGTGGGAATTCGGCTCCGACACCAAGATAAATAATTTGCAGCCGGTATAGAGAAACAAGTAACCCATGCATAAATGTTGATCAGTATTATGTTGAAAAGTAGAAAAAGTTTTATTTTCTTAAAATAAACAGGCTTTTCTCCTGGTCAGTTCGTCTCTTTAACTATTGAATGACCCTCGTATCTTAACGTGTTAATGTCTCGTTGCATTTTTTTTCACTTGCTACTTATTTCCCATTACAGAGCTAATTTTGTTAATTAATTTTGTTTTGTAATTAATTTTGCTTTGTTTCATTTTTTAAA